>NW_005178981.1:233095-252368 GCF_000350225.1 Chondrus crispus
ACATCCAGAGTCTATATCAGAAGAGTCAGCTCTCGGTCAAGCCATTGATCTTGGATTAGGGGATTTTGCGGCATTTACTGGCATTGAGCAAGATCAATTTAACGGTGATTCAGATAGTGAGGACGATCGCTCTACTGTGCCAGCGAAAGACCGGACAGGACGCAAACCGTCGCTTGCTCGGTATCGCGGAACATTAGGAGCTCTATCTAACGAACTCAGTTGTATTATGACGGACGCGAATCTAATTCAATCGGGGCTGCCTTCGACCATCAAGTCACTTCTGTATGAGGAACAAAGCCGCGTAAGGAGGCTTCAGCGTTCGAATCTGAGGCAAAATCGTATGGATAGCTTCTGTAGTCGTTGATGGTTCGTTTCTAGTGTGCATTTCGGCCTCGATAAAGTGAACTCTGGGGTTTTCATGTTTTTGTATGTTCATGGTATCGCGTAGTTCATTCTATAGAGTCTAGTTCACGTTAGAAATACGAAAACGTCGATTCTGGGCCAAAAAAGCGGGGTGGCGCCTCCCTCATAGTCCTCCAGTTCAGTGTACCGAGACAGTTCATCATATCAGGTACGCAGCTTATCGAGACTTTACTCTGTAGTTTTGATAGCGAGGGACCACTGTAGTGGCTATTATGTTGGTCGGGCTACTCTTTTGCTGCGGTTATGTACTGCCACAAGAGCGCGCCAGGGACTTACCTGTCTTACATGGACGCACCCGCCATAGCGTAGCGAATCATCTTCATGTCCACCGTAATCACATAATCTCAAACCTGGTCTGGAAGTGCAGGAAATTGCTTTTTTATTGTTAGGACCCTGTCAGTATTGGAACTTTACATGGAATCCCCACCGTTACCGTTGCTGTGGTAGACGAAGCCCTCTATACCGTAGTCTACGAAAATTTCAGATCCTGGACTGATTAGGGTCTGTGCTTCCACGACCAAAATAGTCGGCTGAACTAATTGGGACGGATGAGTGGGAGCTTGCGGTGCCATTAACCTTGCGTTTTGTGGGCGGGGAAACAGCAGCTGCCCCTGTCTGTGTGCTTCGAATTCTTCGTCGTCGTGGTGATAGCGCGCGTCGTTGATGTAACCACCCATTGTGCATGGTGTAGGGACAACGCATATTACCTTTCGACCGTTCAGCAGGTCCTTGACGGCGTTGAATCCGTGTCCGCGTATGTTCACTTGCAGCGCATATTTGTTGTAGCGATGTATGTCTACCCCGAGTACACCGCCGCCATATTTCTTTGCCATCTGCCTGCGCTTTCCGAGATCGTGGTATACCAACGTACCAAAGTACGAACAGATTAGGTCCCCCTTCTGAAAAGTCTTTGCCGCAAATACACCCTGACCAGCCATTTGGTGCTTGATGGTTGAGGTTGCGACGAACAAACCGTTGGCAGCTGCATCAATCTGCAAAAGTTGTTTCGTGTCTGATTGTTCAAGCAGGCCTTGGTATTGACGGGGCCATTCATGGAATGGCTTGTTCATGCAGTCAATCAGGAATCCTCGATTATCCCAAGTGGATGCTAGATGAGACAGAATATGGTCGGGGAAGCATTGGTATGGTGGCATTCCTTTTGGAGCGTTCCACCTGGGATCAAGCATCTCTGGAGGGGCGTACTGTTCATGCACAGAACAAACTAAAGGAAGGAACTTCGACAATAGTTTGATATCTGTGGCCTTGGTAGCAATGGCTGATGCTGTTCTTCGTAAGACATGGTTGGAAGCCACAGCAAAGCATGCTTCATCTACTTCGCACCCGACAAATCTGCGATGATTGGGGAGAGTCATGCAAGCATGGGCAGTTGAGAAGGTACCGGCGAATAAACCCACCACGATATCACCTGGCTGAGAGAACCTGCAGATGAGTTCCTTGAGGAGGGCAACTGGTTTCTGCTCTGCGCGGAGAGCAAAGGTCTTTGATGGGTCGTTGCTGTTGCATCCTCGGAGCTGTTCACCGGGAAGAAGCCACATGACATTGTTAATGATGTTCTTGAAGGCCGGAAATGTTGAAGGGACGTAGTTAAAGTTCTTGTAGTTAACCATCGCTTCTTCCTCTTTGTATGTAAGACCGTTTTTCTTGATATGGACTGCCAATTCGGCCCCATTTACGAGTGAACACTTCTTTCCCGGGGGTACTGTGATGACTGAGGGATGTCTCTTGACTATCAAGGGCATCGAATCCACAGTGAATGTGGGCCTCTTTTGGCCCCTGCCGAGGTCTGTAGTCGAGGCTTTGAACTTTCTACGCCATGTCATGAATTGCTGTATCGAGCAGAAAATGATGCCGTGTCCACCTTTTCTAAGGACCATAGCTGCAGTTTTCACGACCTCGTCCATGTCTTCATTTGTGAGGCAATCATGGGCCGAGTTTTTCTTGTCCGACTGTCTTCTCGTGTTATAGGGAGGGTCACATAGAAGCAATTGAGCTCCTGAAGAACTTAAAGGGTCCGTAGGTGCGATAAAATCTTCCAGCTCGATGATTTCCTCGAAGCTTGACCGGTACAGCCTCAGATATGGTTTCAGTGCATCTTCCAACTCTTCCATCTTTTTCTTTATCGCTTGGTTTGAAATCGCGCGAGTTCCATTGGCTGGGATCTTGGTAGAGAATGGTTCGAGTGGAGTCTCAGCAGCCGACCGCTCAGGTCTTACTGGAATAATGTTGCCAACAATTTCCTTGACTCGAGGGGCTGTACGTACGTAGTTTTGTACAGCTGACCGCAATCTCATCTCCGTCTCTAACTCCTTTCGAACTGTGTTGGTAAGTCGAAGCGGTATTTTAGAAAAGCGTTGAGGAACTCCTTCCTTGTGCACTTTGAACCTTACGAAACCGGGCTATTTGATGTGAGATGGCAGTGCGTAGAGCTCGTGCGCATGTGTCATTGAATGAATGTCTTGGAAGAACTCTGTGGCAAGAGTGCGTAGGCACTCATCCAGGCTGTTGGTTCTATCACAGACGTGTGCGAACGTTTCTTCTTTCTTATGTGTCAGAGAAGCATGGGGCTCAAATCGCTTCGCTTGCGAGCTTCTGAGAAAGCCTTCTGTACGTGACTGAATGACCCGAAACTGAACGAAATCCGAGGTCAACTGAAGATATAGGAGGAACATGCTTTCGACACCGTCAAAACCGAAGCTGGCAGCATACGTATCCCACGCTCTGACCACTTGCTGAATTGCAGCTCCTATTCTAACTGCTTTTTCGGTAGTGAGGGCGCTCAAGGTTAAGCTGGGAGGGTACGAGGTCGGTTGTGCTATTGATCTTGTTATTTTCCTTTTCTTTGCAGGCCTCTCCTCGTTGATGCTCTTCGTAATGTCAATAATCACGGATACGAAAATGAGCTGCTCGAATCGGGTGACAGGTTCCGTTTTGTAGGCGTAGGTTTTATCTTTTTTAGGCTTCGTCCATGAAAGGCCACTATCTGTGAAGAAAGAGCAAACCAAGTGCCTGTGATTTAAAGGGAATCCTTCGCGTGATGTGTGCTCGAATACGTCTCGAAGTCGCCTATCGGTTTCATTGTGCATCATATCAACGGCGGCAGCAGTGCGAAAGTACAATCCATTGCTACTAGTTTGGAGCTTGGCAATGAGCTGAGTCTTTTCGTAGTTTGTGTAGTCGTTGCCTTCGGTAACAAAAAGGAGTATGTCCTTGACGGCTGGTGGCATCTCCATTTCTGCACGGTTAGCGAAAACCTTCTGGACCCATTCGCAGAACTTTGCAAAAGGAAGGTCTCTGGCTTTCGCGGTGGGTTCCAAAGCATCCCAAGCATCCCGAACGGCTATTGAAAGCTTTGCAAAAGTAGTGAGCTTTGCCATGGTAATGCTATGAGATGAAGGATGGGAGGATATATTAGGTAGAAGGCAGGGGTGGTGATTGACTCGTGCGAGGGCGGCGTGGATTCTGTTGTCGGTAGTCTTTTTAAATTGGGGCAACAAAAGAAGTAGGAAGGCGCCGGATAGCAATCGGGTAAGTGCGACGAATGGGGAACGACGTGTGCCGACGCTGGATGGGAGACTCTTTAAAGAGTGTAGTTGTTGTTGGAAGAATGAAGGGGAATGGTCGAAAGATCTGAAGAGGGACACGGCAGTGGAAATGTGACGATAAGTCAGCCGGATGAGGTGAATGGGTCGACCGAGACTTTCAAAGACGGATTAGCGCAGTGGTCAGAGAAGGGGATCCCAAGCGTGTTTGTTGGGGTGGGGGAGGCACAGCGACGGATAACGCTAATCCTCTGATGAATCGAGGGATCGCGAGGTGGAGAATGGTCATAAAATGGGGTTTGGGCGTGCTTAGTCGGCGTGGGAGGGCGAGGGAGGGCGAGGGAAAGACGTGTGGAGGCCGATGGGAAGTTGGGGGAAGTTGGGTTGAGATGACGTAGTACAGCGTAGTACGACATTGGTTTCAGGTGTAGTATGATTTGGCAATCATACTGGCAAAGAGTGGGAAATTTTATTATTAAAACATGCTTGGCCGAGTATGATTGCCGAATCATACTGACCGGAACCCCGAAAAAATTACTGAAAAGTAGGTCTTTCCCAGTATGATTGGGCAATCATACTCGAAGCGCCCGCCAGGTCGACCGACGTAAATTTTGGGGGATGAGCGGGGAATGCCCTGGCTTCCATGCGGGCTTGCGCACGTGGAGGGCGCTGATTGGCGGGATGGAGGGGCTCAATGTAACGGGCCTTGCTGGTGGTGGCGTCCACTCTCCTATGCCATGCCATCAAGCTTTGCTGGGCAGAAACACACACGTCCGCACACACCCATGTCCTACTGAACAAAAGCGCGTTAAAGGGCCGATAGAGGTTGCGTTATTCCATCGATATCTCCTTCATTGACAGTTCCGATGCCATAGAAGCTTTTCGGGGTGGGGACGTCAGCCAACGATCCCATGACTCATCGCACATTGCAACCACCAACCCTCTCAAGGGTTTCGGAAGAATGCCGCGGTGTTGATCCGGGCATCATTAATCTGCAGCCTGTACACAGCCCTGGTACCGCTATGCTGCCGCATCGCGAGAGTAGAGATAAACAGGATCATTGCAGTGGATACATGTAAGAGCCTTCTGTGGCGTGGTACTGGACAGCTTTGTATCGTAAGCTTTGATACACACGTGGCTGTTGGGAAGAAGGGAGCCTATAACGGACGTGGCACGGGCGAGGATCGAGGCGTGGCAATGGAGACTGAATTTCAGAAGTGGTCCCCGGTGTGCTTTCCCAGCATGGAAACCACGGATTGCATCCTCGGATTGCAACCGGGGATTCCACTGCTGAGAGCGTAGCGTGGTGTGGCGCACAATCGATGATACTTCGAGAATCATCGGGGGTTGTCCTTTCAATGCTGGAATAATCCCAGCGCAGTCCATCGGGAGGCGGCGGTGGGGGGGGGGGAGGAGGAAAGGGGCGATGCAACGTCGTGGCTCGTGTCCAACGTGCGATTTTCTGTGTCGTATGTCTTGCTGGAAGAGAAGCAGATGTCATAAAGACATTAACGGGGACGGAATGCAGCTAGGTCGAAAGCAATACCAAAGTGGAATGAAAGATACAGATGGTCAAGGCGCGGCTGAGTGAGGATTGGTGCGACACAGCCAAGAATACTTACAAGAAAGAATAGGGGACGAGGATGTGTTTTTCTTCGGCATTCATTTTTGTAGCAGCCGCCCCGCGGGGATTTATCTCTTGAGGCAAGACACGTGAGGGGGTGGAATACGCACAAGGAGCGGGGGTGTCTTGGGTATGTGGCCGCGTCTCTGGCAGCAGCTTGTTCGACAGAGCGCATTCTCTGAGTGCAATAGGATTACATCTGCGGACACATCGTCTCTTGCGTTGATAAGCACGAGACGCTCATATGCCAAAAGGCACCCCTCCTCACTCCCAACTGGACGCAACGGTTGGAAATGTGGGAAAGGCTGAGAGCACGTTACGTTCATTGCGAATAAGCCCAAGTTGCGCCAAAAGTACTGCACTTAGGAGGATTAGTTTCTGAAAGTAGGAGACTTGTCCCAACGTCCTAGATCGCTCTGAGCGGCTCTGTGGCTGCCACCATCTTGTCCCCCCGTCACTGCTTCCCCTGTCCACGAGGGTTCCAACACCCGCCGCACATCCCTGAACTCCGCCTCCGCCATGGTCGCTTACAAACTCGCATTCCCCACGCTTGCGGGCAAGATGCTTTTTGTCCTCTAGTTTCTGCTTGAAAAGCTTCCCGAAGTTCATCGGTGATGTACGGAGCGTACGTGACCCTACTTGCTCGAATCCGGGCGCACTGTTTTCGATTCATGGGCTCGGAAGAGACCAGTCCCATGGAGCTCCCTCAAGCCCACGCCCTTACGTTCCGTCTAGCGCCCCACCTTGGTTCAGGCCCGCTTTTGTCCGCACCCCTCTCTCTGCTCTTCTTATCCGCAAAGCCTGACTGCATCGCGCAATGCACTCTCCCCAAGTGCTATGCAGGATAGCACGACTTAGAGGCCCCCAGAAGCGAGCAACGGCGTCCTCCCGTGGCCCTCCAGCCGCTTCCTCGTGGCGGGAGCTGTTCGCGGAGGTAGCAGTTGGCCACGTCGGCGAGGCGGAGCTAAAAGAGCGGGTACAGAAGCTGCTCAATGGCGTCGGGATTAACCTGCATCACAGGAACTGATGCTGCACCGCCTGAACGAGGTGCAGTTTCAACTACTCGCCGACGGGAACATTGGAGATGCGGTGTCACAGGCGCGCCGGGAGATTACGGGGCTGAGGGACTACGGTCGTGATACGATAGAGGTGATGAGGGGGTTTGCTACAGCTCTGCTTGGCGGAAGGGAGTGAGACGTGGGACCAAGGTTGGAGGAAAAGGCTTTAGTTGTTTGTAATGCGTGCTCATCGTGTGTTTGTCGTTCAGTAAATTTTTTTTGCGTGTTTCGAAGTGTGCGAAACGAATGGTGTCGGTAGAGTTTGAAGCGAGAGTGCAAATGCGGCTGTCGCCGCGCTACAGTACGAGCGAGATGGAAGGGTTCGACCTGAACAGGTGGCCTTCACGCCACCTGCATAGAGCATCGCCAATGGGACATGGGCAACCTATCATTCGTAAGGCATGTGTGCGGGCAGCGAGCGGGACGCTGTATCGAGGGACGAGGGAGAAAGGAAAGGGTGGAAGAGGGACGGACGTGGGAGAAGAGTGTCTGAAGAGGGTCACGGGCGACTCATTGGCATGTTGGCTTGAATGTTTGAAGGTCATTGCAAGAGCGGATGCGAGATTTCAACGTCACAGGAGTGATGGAAAAACTTGGACAAAGACGAGAAGAACGATAGAACGATACTGGTACAGTTGCATACGGCCGATCATAAGGCCAAAAGCCTCCCAGTGCTCCGTGGGGGAGGTTTCGACGGCTAGGTACAAAAAATCGCTGACGCGTCTCTCATCTTGTCAGACTTCGAATAATTGAACAACTGAACGGGGGTTGCCCTACATTTTGGACAACGCCAAAATAGCTCGGATAGCAAATTATTTGAAAACAACCGTATGGGGGAGGTGGGGGGGCGCAGCAGCCGCGAGGAAGGGCGCGGCTCTACAGCGCTGGGAGGGGCCGGCTGTGGACGCGGAGTCGTGCGGTGTGACGCGCGCGTCTCGACGGCGTGAGCGCGTGCCATAGACTCACGGTGCAGCGGGCGTCACGGGGTGGGGCGCGGCTCTACAGCGCTGGGAGGGGCCGGCTGTGGACGCGGAGTCGTGCGGTGTGACGCGCACGTGTTGACAGCACGAGCGCGAGTCATAGGCTCACGGCGCAGCCGGCGTCACGGGGGGTGGGGCGCGAATTTTGCGTTTTCGTGGGACAGGCGTCGGACACCAGCGACGGCGTCGGTCACCTTTATAATAATATAAAAAACGTCAATAAATGTTGCAGATTTCAATTGTATGTCGCCAATTTTTACAGCATACATCTACTTTACGGCGCGGGGGGGGGAGAGAGGGGGACGCACACCGTCTTTCAGCCCACAACTGCAGCTCTGTACCCCATTCCGCAGTACAGGGGGTGCCCCGTTTTAGCGCACACCAATTTAACGGATGACCCGATTTTGCGCACATAGGTCCGGGGTGCACGAAAAAGTATGATAAATTTCTAAACAGTACCTTTTGGCAACGGGAGGGGTCGGCCAGCTGAGTGGTATTGGATCTTGATCGGAGTCGTTGGAGCGGCGGTTGCCGGTTCCGCCTTTCCAGTCATGTCTATTGTCTTCTCAAGGGTAAGATCGAACGGATAATGATTTGTTCTCGGCGTGCTTTGGGTTATCCTGATTCTCGTCTCGTCTGTTTTTGCGATGTTCCATTGTTCTTGTTGCTAACCGTGTTTATGTCTACTGCATGTGGTTACGTTACACTTCGTATTGTCCAAACTCCAGGTCATTTTTGTCATAATGCGACCGGCAGATAACACTCCAGGGGAGATTCGGAAGTGGTGTCTCTACTTCGTTGCGATTGGGGGTGGTTCTTTCTTCGGCTACTTCTGTCAGTCGTCTGGATTGGGAATTAGTGGAGAGCGACTGACATTGAAACTGAGGCGGAGAAGTTTCAGAGCTATCTTGAGACAGGAAATGGGATTTTTCGATGAGACGAAGAACTCAGTGGGCGCCCTCACAACACGACTTGCCACTGAGGCCTCGCTGGTGAAGGGTGTAACTGGGGATACATTGGGTTTCATGTCGTTCGCTTTGAGCACAATTTTTACTGGGTTTGCTATAGCATATGAAGCGTGCTGGCGCGTAGCCCTCGTGGTCCCGATTATGGCTATTTGTGATGCATTGCAAATGAAACTGATGACAGGTTTTGACGCTGATTCGGAGAAGATGTACGCAGATGTACGCAGAGGCGGGTACTATTGCGTCCGAGGCAGTGAATAACTTTGATACCGTTACATCCGTGGGTGTGCAGGATGTCTTCTTGCGAAAATATAACGCAGCACTTGAGATTCCAATTAGGAATGGGCGCAAGTCAGCAATGGTTGCCGGGATAATGTTCGGTATCTCCGAGTTTCTATCTCAAGCACTCTGGACTGTGAGCTTTTGGATTGGCTCGATCTTTGTCCGCAATGGATTTTGCGATTTTCCCGAGCTTATGACGGCGATCACGGGACTTCTCTTCGCCGGGATGATGCTTGGAAATGCCAGTGGTCAAGCCAGTGATGTGAGCAAGGCGAAAATTGCTGCTACCAAAATCTTCCGCCTTTTGGATCGTGAATCGGGCATTGACCCAAGTAAGAAGACTGGAGAGGTGTCTTCAATTTCCGGTCATCTGGCGGCAGAAGGGTTGCGATTTGAGTATCCGTCGCGTCCGGACGTTCACGTTCTTCGAGGGGCATCCATTGAAGTATCTCAGGGCCAAACGTTAGCATTGGTTGGAGCTAGTGGATGTGGAAAATCTACGACTATTGCCCTTTTGGAGCGATTCTACGATCCTCGCGAAGGGACTATTCGAATTGATGATACTGAAATCCGAGAGTACAACCTGAATCACCTGCGATTCAACTTGGGTCTTGTTTCCCAAGAGCCTGATCTTTTGAATAGGAGTATACGGGACAATATTGCCTACAGGCTGGACCACTCTGATGGGACTCCGGTGACAGATGACACAATCATAGCAGCTGCGAAGGCTGCCAATGCTCACTCATTCATTTCAGAACTGGAAGACGGATATGACACTGTCGTTGGCGCACGGGGGGAAAGACTTTCAGGCGGGCAACGGCAGCGCGTGGCAATCGCTCGAGCGCTTGTGCGAGAGCCCCGAATCCTTCTACTGGACGAAGCAACTTCTGCACTCGATGCGGTGTCGGAGCGAGTTGTACAAGACGCGTTGGACAAGGCAGCAGCAGAACGCACGACGGTGGCCGTCGCGCATCGGTTGTCTACAGTGAAGAACGCCGATGTGATAGCGGTGGTGTCAAAGGGTCGGATTGTGGAAAGCGGAAAACATGAACAGCTGCTGCGCATTCCGAATGGAGAGTATGCGAACCTGGTTAAGAACCAGTTGACTGAAGCGACCGACGAAGACTGAACACCAAGACGCATCAGTTTGCCCTCGTAGCGGGATGCGTAAGCAGTCATCTGGTTTTCCGAACTTTCTGTACGTAGAATATGAGGCATATGTACATGTACTGTACTGTAGAGACTTGCTGAAGTGATCTGAATGGTGAGGATGATGTGGAGCTGTCCCCGCGACAGCCATCCCCAAAAAGAAATTCGCCGCTCGAGGTCATGGGCGTCCGTGGGCTGCGTAATCATTGTGTGATGTCTCAATCTTTAATAACCGCAAGGCCTTCCCTTTTGTCATGCTTCCGTGTGCTGCTCTGAACGTTAGACTTTGTTTGAAGGAAGAAGGCTTGAAATACTGTAGACGGAGCCGGATCGAAAGGGCGGGGGTAGAATCATAGATAAGAGGGGAGGATCCGGCGGCATCTATTTCCCTGCGTGTAGCTGTGAAGGAAAGGCCGCGTATCCGATAGTGAGGGTCTGATTGGGCACGGTGCGGGGTCTCTGAAGAAAATCCTATCCTCTCACTGTGTACCGTACACACTTGCACGTACAGTATCTCACTTATCTTACACGTGGACTTGAGGTCTGGTAGGGAGGGGCACGGAACAAGGAAATGATTCCAAGGTTAGTTTAGAATTGGGGGAGGGCAAAGGCGAGGGCCAGAGCCAGGGCGCAAGACAATGACCATGGATGTTTTCGACATTTTGAAAAGAGAAGCGGTTGTACATTGCCCTCATTTTTTCACTTTGGTAGATGATGCCGACCTGGGACTTTGGTCCAATATCATGAAAGCCTTTACCCCCTGTATTCTAAAAAGGCTCGAAAAGCTATCGGCCTCAGCGACACCAGCTCCGGCTGCGACGGGGAAAAGTAACTATCTAGAGACACCGTGCCACGAAGAAATTGTCGATAGCGACGCTGAAGTGGGCTGAGGCCCTATGGTCTCTTGTACGACACGCTGTACTGCACAGTACTTAAAAAGGTTAAATAATGTGGAAATATTTTCTGCAATAGCACCGTCTGCGCTGGTCGCAACTTCCGCCCCTAAACCAGCTGGCGTTGTTCAGACTCTGAACAACGCGAGATGGTTTGCGTGTTACCTTGTGAAGAGAGAGGAAGGGATCTGCGGCGGCTTAGGTCCTTTCTACCTGGCACTTAGTCATGGTCAGCAGTGATTGGCCCCTTTATTCATATAGAAACACCATCTGTACATGTTTAAAGCGAGGCAGATATACAGTGCGCGATATTATAGAATGGCATTGTTCTACCTGCCGAATTTTCTCCCCTGTCTGCACAACTTTATTGTACTGTACAGAGGAGAAAATGCGCTGGCCGTTCTACCCGGCGAATTTTCTCCTCTGTGTGTACAATTTTATTGTACTGTACAGTGGAGAAAAGCCGCTGGGTGAAACGGCCCTCTCAGGGCGCGACTGTGTGTACAATTTTATTGTACTGTACAGAGGAGAAAATCAGCTGTGTGAAACGGCCCTCTCAGGGCGCGACAAGTTCGAGATTCGTGGGCGAAATCAGGAATGGCCCGCTGGGACCACTCGCCAGACTGAATGTACTGTATTACCCCACGCCTTTCACACTTAAAAGCCGGCGACATAGTGGTGGCCGCCAAACCCAACAGACCCTCATCTATCTGTTTCTAAAAAGGATTCGGGGTAATTTACAGTATGCCAGGTGACTTGATTCGGGTGCATCCGTCGGCAAAAACGCTCCGATCAGGCTCAAAGTCCCTGATGGCCATCCGACACGTACATCTACAAGTTTTATCACAGAGTTTGGAAACATCCAATTGCGTTAATAATGAAACTTCATTTACGCAGTTCGTGCTAAACGGAATCTTTATATTTCCTGACTGGGTTTTCCACATCCGACCGAGAATTGATTTCTTTCTGTGAGTCTGATCGCGTTTCAATTGTATTCGAATTGGCGCTTGTTCTGGGCGCCGTCTACACGCCGCCCTCCTATCATCATGGGAAGCGGCTTGAGTACCACCCGTCACTCGTCCAATCCCTCGTCTCACCACTCGTCTCCTTTCCCTCGTCGCCGTGTCAAGAGAACCCGCCGCAAACATCGCGATTGCCCCTCGCCAATCATTTCGGATGTCCACGATCAGCGCGTCTCCGGTTCGCCTCCCGATTTCGAGGCTTCGGAACCCGACCTAACCCTCCGTTACCGGAACGGGCCGCTTGCCCCCAATCTGCGCAGGTCACGCACTCCACCTACTCCGAACCAACGCCCCAACAGTCACATGCGCGATCCTTCCCAGCATCACCCGTATGAGCCTTCTCGAGAGGGACCCATGGGCAGTGTTCCAGACCCTCCTCACCTGCCTGTTAAGGACACCTTTCCATCTACCGACGCCCCCGCAAGTCCTACCACCGCTCACGTCAGATATGGCCGCCCTGAGCGTCTAGGTCTGGACCGAAAGGATTTTATTAACGTTCACCGCAAAGATTACACAGGAAGGATTGAGCTTCTTCAGGGCTCGGTCGAGGGTCTTGCCAAAGAAGATGAGACCGATGTCCTCATCGTCTATCTCTGCGAGCGCGGCTTGTACAAAGCCAATCGCGATTCGTCACTCGCTGCTCTTAATAGGGCAAAACTCTCCCTCCCAAGCTTGGAGAAGGAATCTAAACCCCAGCCATCTTATCGCAGACATTACCACTGTTGGCTATCGCGCCAAATACCTCGGCCTCGTCCGGTCGGCTTCGAGTACAAGAGATTACTGGTCTACGAGGATCCCGGAGAAGAACTCACGAGGGATGATAACATTGTTTTGGATATTGTCAAATGTCTCACCACTGTCATCGGTGGTGATGTCAGGATCGAGTCTGTTCTTATCCCTTTGTCGGGTGCCCTGCTCTCGCCCTCCCTCAGAAAGCACTTTGTGAAAGCTGCCGTCGAGGTGTCTTATGCCTGGATGCGCATGGGCCTGCCTCTTCGCTCTGTCAAGATCTTATTACCGGAGACCGATATTACGAAGGATATCGAAACTTTTAGGAAGGTTCGCGATGCCTTAACTAGACCTTCTATTTCCCCCACCCTTGGCCCTGCTCCGTCCCGCCATGTCTACTTTTCCTACGCCCAGAAGGATAAGGAGGCGGCCAGGGACATGATCTCTTATCTTTCTTCAAAGAATCCTGCCATTCGGATCTTTGAAGCTGAATCTCGCGATATTACCATCCGTAAGCGAGGTGTGGTGGACAACAGTATTATGGGAGCTGTGAGCGCCAGTCGCATCTTCCTTGCGTTACTTTCGGATGACTACTTCCATTCTGTTGAGTGCACGGAAGCCTTCTCGCTAGCATACTGCAGAGATTTCGAGTCACAGGGTAACTTTATTATTCCCTTGTTTTGGCGATCATGTGATCTTACGCCACTTGCTAAGCGTCTTGTCGTCACGGAGGGTGTCGATTGTCGGGAGGCGTCGTTTGAGAAGGCACGGACTCTGCTGGACGAGATCCTATCCGCGTTGACAGCACGGAGCCCTCGGGGTGATGCCGGGCCCAGCCCAGAGGAGATCCTTGAGGGTGCTGCGGCCGGATCAGGAATCAATGGCATCACTGGTCATGAAGAGCAACAGCTGCGTATCGCAGAAAATCTCCTCATGAAGAAGGGCGGCAATGATAACGAACTTTTCGAAGCGCTGGCGGAGCAACCTGATCCGGATGAGACCGTTTCACAGATGTTCTTTGATGCCGCATGGCGAAGAGCTTGGGCTGTTGACTTTAGGGAGATCGTGTTTGGTCCGAGAATTGGTGCTGGAGGATTTGGAGAGGTGTACAAATGT
Source organism: Chondrus crispus (assembly GCF_000350225.1). NCBI lineage: Eukaryota > Rhodophyta > Florideophyceae > Gigartinales > Gigartinaceae > Chondrus > Chondrus crispus. The sequence continues at coordinate 246,897 of NW_005178981.1, forward strand.
AAGTACGAGGAGAAGATGGTGGCGGTGAAGACTTTGCAAAAGGTGGAAGACGACGATCCGAATGCGCTCATGGGCGAATTTATGGTGGAAATGAAGCTGATGTCTAAGCTCCGACACTCCAACATTGTACAGTTCAAAGGAGCATGTATCCACGTTCCAAACTTGGCAATCATCTTGGAGTTTATGCCTGGGGGCAATCTGTACCGCGCCATTCATCGCAGACGTAGAAATGTTCTTGGAGCGTTTCCACTTCTCAAGATTGTGTGGATCGCATTTGGCGTAGCAAAGGGAATGGCGTTCTTGCACAGCCAGTATCCTGTTATTATCCATCGCGATGTGAAGTCACCAAATATTCTGCTAGGGACAAACGTTCGGGAAGTCAAAATCTCGGACTTTGGGCTGAGCAGACTACGAGTCAACTCGTACGTTAACACGGGCCCAGGAGGTACTCCTGAATGGATGGCACCTGAACTTTTGAGACAAGACGCCTTCAACGAGAAATCAGACGTGTTTTCGTTTGGCGTAATTCTTTGGGAACTGGTCATGTGTGAGAAGCCATGGCGTGATGAGCACCCCATGCAAATTTTATATAAGGTTGGTAATCGCGGTCTCAAACTTCCGACGCCACCGCCAGAACAATGTGGCCCTGAGCTTAGACAGATGATTGTGGAGTGCTTTGCAGACGATCCCAGCCGACGACCTGAATTCCGTAATATTGCTGCAAGGTTAGAAGACATGTGCAAGCAATTTGATACCTAGAGTATTGACACCCCGAACGGGAGCATTTGGGAAGAAATTTAAGAGAGCATCATAATCAAAGTGTCGTCCAGGATAGAGAGTTGCAGCGAAACTATTTTGGTAAAGAATTGCGGGAACTGATGCACAGATCCTACAGCGGCCGCTCCTGGCAATGCTAGTACACCGATAACAGGATTTAGTATGGGCCCGCCACTGCCACCCTCCTGACGCCTTCCCTTCTCCCTTTCCTCCTCCTCTCCTCCCTGGCCTTCCTCCAGGGCATGATGGGATATATTATAATAGGTTGTAGCTTCCGGACAACACTTGCATCTCCAAACTGGAGATGTCACTGTTTCTCCGACCCGAACTTGAAAAGGTAGTTGTTTGGGTTTTCTCGTACACCCTCACACCACTGATCAACGACACTGATGGCCTGACTGGTTCTATATAAATGAAGGCCTGACGGCCTTCATTTATATAGAACACACTCACTCTACTGCGTTGATGAAGAGACTGGGTGTAGCAGCTGCAGATGGGACCAATATTCGCTTCCGTAGGTTTCTAGAGTACAATAAACGTCATTATCTGAGCATTCTCGACTATACTCTACACACAACCGTACAGAGGTTTCTCCTTTCAACAGGTTCGGGCTGCACAAAAACAAAATCATCAAGGCATGATGACTTGGAAAGTGTGGAACGCCGTGTAATCACTACTCTCTACGTGTCTTCATAAACCGAGAGAACCAAAAAAAGAAGAATCGAAAAGTAGACGGTTCCCTCCAATTCATCATAAACACGAAGCCTCGACGACGACTACTACTTCGTTATGCCTTAACCCTCCACTTTTCCCTCCATTCCTATGACAGCTTCCTACGAATGAGTGAATTGGTAGTGAATTCTCTTGTCACATCCCCCTTCTTGCTTGTTGCCGCAAATTCGAGCATATCCCCGCGTACACATTATTTCTCTGCCTGATGTGCGCAAAACAGTAACGGATGATAAGGAATAAGGAATGTAAGGGGGAAGATATGGGGAATATCTGTTTGGCGGGAAATGCAAGGAAAACGCGTGCGCGTCAAATTACGTTTGGCGGGATAAAGAAACGACTTAAATGAAGCGGTCGTCGAACGGGGCGACAGAGAGATATGCGAGAGATATGCGGCGAAAGCGGCGAGATATAAATGCGATGGAGCCGAGGGCAATGAGCAATGAAAAGGCCCAGGAATGAACGGCGACGAGGGCCTTTAGTGACCCAGCATGAATCAATGGACATCTAGGGCCCAGTGCGCAGGTGTAATGAGGTGTGCAGTTCTCGCAATTCTATGACGTTGTAGTATATCTGTGTACAACGCCGGGGCCCGGCGTTGTACACAGATATACTACAATGACGCCGGGGCCCGGCGTTGTACAGTACACAGATATACACCGCATACGGGACGTGCGCAGATACAGCAATGTACAGTACGTACTCGTACAATACCGTGCAGTACCGAACTGTGCGTAACGTAGTACCGTAAGTACTGTACAGTAGTGCAGTAGTGTACAGTAGTGTACAGTAGTGTACAGTAGTACGGTCCCGCTCCGCATCGCGTGGCACCGTACCGTAGCGTACGTACGAGTGCACGCACGAGTACATTGTGTATCAAGACGAACATGTTCGCCAGCGGTCATGCCTTCTCTCACAACGTTCCCAAAGCGCCCTCCCCCTCCCTGCCCACACAAAGAAAGAATGCGAGGACCAGGTCTGCCTGCACTGCAACAGCCGTCCGTGCGGCCTTCCTCCCTTTCCGCTTCCCCTACTTCCTAACCCCCCCTCAGCCTGTCAAGAAGACAAAACACGTGTCGACTGAGAGAACCTTTCTATCCTTCGCGGCGCGCTACAATATTTGCGTCGGCGAGCATTCGCGAGCACGACGGTGTACCAGACTTGTGATTGTTGCGGGACGGTACGTTGCTGGAGGTCAGTCCGCAAAACTCGTAGTGGAATATTTCAATCTCGGGGGTTGCTTTACGTCCAGCGAGTTTGTGAGCAAAGGGAAACAACAACGCGATATTTTACAGACAAACTTAGGAAATGGTCCTTTGAGCAGCGCATATGCTGAGTGGTGCGGCTTTCTGAACCAGAGCGCGAGTATTACATGCATGAGACTCCTTGGACGCGTGCTCTAAAACATGGTAGTTTAGAGAACACTCATTGCCCGCGATTGCTGGCTTTTATTTTCACCTCGTGGGACTGACTTCACTCATGTAGGGCTAACTTTTGCTACTTGAATCGCACTACTACTACTCGCTTTCATGTGCTTGAGGAGTGACCTTTCGTTCATTTGTGCAGACTTTGACTGCCAGAGTGCAAACGTGCGAGACGAGAACTACGGCGCGGAGGCGTCCTTGCGCGGGCAAGACTTGGAGGTAGTGCTTCAGGGGTTTGGGCACGGAGACGAGAAGCGGCGAGTGTATCCCTGCCGGACGGAGTCGGGGAGCATGTCACGATAGGCCGAGAGGACGGGCCTAGAGGCGCCGGCGATTTGCCCGAGGGCGAGGTCGAGCTGCGAGTGCGGGTGGAGACTGCGCTGCTCTCCTGTGCGGGCTGCAGAGCCGGGTGCGGCAGCGTTGGGATGGGGTGCGTGCCGTGGTCTTCGCGGGAGGAGGCGGCGTGGTCCGAATGCAGGGATAGAAAGGCGGCGCGTACTTCGGCAGAGCGGATAAGGATGGGTGGCGGGCAAAAGTCGATCTCCGGGGATGAAGGCGGGGTGACACTTGGAGTGTCGGAGAGCTGTGACGACGCAGAATTCATCCTAGAAGAGAGAGAAACGGGAGAAGATGGATCTTCGACAGAGGAGGGTGGAGACGGGATTACATCCGGAATTAGACGGTTCACGATCCTCGCTTTGTGCATGATTGAGAGGTGTAGAAAGCGAGCTATGTTTGTGATCCAAACTCAAAAGACTACCACCACCGCGGTGAAAACTATTCCCGCATCGGCGTTCCACGCAGCCCTTCCCCACGATCAAAATCACGACCTAATCCCCTTAATCCCTTAATCACGCGAATCCCTTAATCCCGCTAATCTCCAAATCCTTCTAAAGCCTTACTCCCCGCTAATCCCCTAATCCTGCTAATCCCTTAATCCTGCTAATCCCCTAATCCCCTAAATCCCTAAATCCTGCGAATCCCGCGAATCCCGCGAATCCCTTAACTAAGAAGTATACAAGTTTAAAAGCAGAGCAGTATAGAAGTACGAAAGCAGAGAAGTATAGAAGAATGGAAGTTTAGAAGTATAAGAGTATGATAGTATAGAAGAATAAGAAGTATAAAAGTATAGAAGTTTAGAAGCAGAGAAGCAGAGAAGTTTGAAAGCAGAAAAGTGTAGAAGTATAGAAGCAGAGAAGTTTAAAAGCAGAGAAGTATGGAAGTTTAGAAGAATGGAAGTATAGAAGTTTAGAAGCAGAGAAGTTTCGACACAGAAAAGCAGAGAAGTTTAAAAGCAGAGAATTATGGAAGTATAGAAGTTTAAAAGCAGAGCGGTGTAGAAGTATAGAAGCAGAAGTTTAAAAGCAGAGCGGGATAGTAGTATAGAAGTTTAGAACAGGGAAGTATGGAAGAATAGAATTTTAAGAGCAGAGAAGTTCAGAAGTGTAAAAGTATAGAAGGATAGAAGTTTAAAAGGAAGTACGACCACGGTAGAGTACTGTACGGAGGGGGGAGGGGGGCGCAGTAGAAATAAAAAATGCGTGGGCATTAGCAACGCTGACGTAGAGTACCGTTTTTTGTTAAATTGTTGTACAGCTGGTTGCCAGCCGCCGAAAAGAAGGTAAAAGCTATGAATGGCATGTTGCCTGAGAGAGGATGATACTTAAAATAACAATTTGCTGGAAAGGTAAGAGCCATGAATGACATGTTGCCTGAAAGAGGAAGATATTTAAAAGAGCAATGGGAAAAGGCGGTTGTTATTACGTTTGGGGAAAACATTACAATAGGAGCATGACGATAGGAGCGGTTGCGTATTTTCAATGTGTGCAATTTTCTTCATTGGGCGGTTTTGGCGTTTGAGCGATGAACCGCATTCCATATGGCACAAGTTTTAGATGGGCGCGTCATTGACTTGGAGTAGGATAGCTTCTTTTGATTTCTTCATAAGTAGAGCTTAGTAGAACTTACATGAGGAAACGATTCTGAGGTGGAGAGAGAGATTGAGAGACAGAGAGAGAGAGCTACCACTTGCGCACGTTTACTCGTTGTTTTTGTATAGAAGGACGATATATCTGTGAGAGAATGCCTTCATCACGTCTTAATGTCGGAGATATTGTGTTATTTACAGCAATCCCCGAAGTACAGATGTCACTAGGTGTGCAAGGGAGGTATGCCAGAGTTGGACAAGTTTGGTGTTCGACTGAAGATGGGAACGACATACTTGAAGTGAAGGGATGGTTCGGGACTAGAGCTAGCCTTGAGCAAATCAAAATTTTACACGTAATCTGGAGAAAGGGAAGAAGTAAGCTTGGAGTGCAGGAAAGGACTATTGAAGGAATTGAAAAGAAGGGATTGTGTCTAGCAAGCGGTGTGCGCATATCAAATCATACATTCATGGAGGATGGAGCTGTGACGTTGAAGCGCGTGGCGTCACGTCTGTTCTCAGGAAGAGCCACTGCGCCATCCGTCCTCTTCGCCGCTGCTATAGTGCTGAACTGCGACGCCAGAGTGACCCAAGTCGATCCAAATCCGTATCTGAACC
>NW_005178982.1:0-96543 GCF_000350225.1 Chondrus crispus
CACGAGCGCCAGCGCGCACGCGAACGCGTGCGGCGGCTGCAGCTCGAACGCCGGCACCGACAGCGGCAGCGCCGACGCCCGGCCGACGCGGTGCAGCCGCGAGCCGGGCGCGAAGACGAGCGCCATCGGGGGGAGGAGGGAGGGGGGGCGGGGCGGCGGGGGGTGAAGAGGAACGGTGCGGATGTATGCTATTATTATTGACGAAGTGGGCATCAAGGGGCGTGCAAAGTGCGTACTGTAGACGAACACGCAGCAACTGTAAAGCGACATTTTTGGGTGCATACAGAAGGCGGTATGTGCTGTGATATGGCCATTTGAAACGGAGATATTTAAGATGTTGAGGGGGGTAAAAGGGAGTTTCGTGTGATTGTACCGTTGGTGCATGGTGAGTGTAAGGTACTCACAATATTCTCCATCTGATCTCATTTTAATCGCTGCTCACGATTTAATGTTGAACCTGTATGCAGGTCACAGTGTTATGAGCGCAAAAATGCGAAATGCATATCACGCTGTACATACCCTAACGTGAACTAAAAAAATCAAATTTTGCAAAATGGGACGCTCACAATAGAAGCATTTTGCCATCACATTTTTTCAATAAATTCTCGTAGGGGAGGGAGGACAAGCACGGACTTGTCCAGAACCAACGCCTCTGGTCAAGCTCCGCCCCGCTTATTCTAGAACGGGTGTCCACTAGCCCGTATCATACGTCCCTGACTAGATGATCTAGTCAGGGACCGAGGGAGCAGAGGGCGGGCGAGCACGCGAGCGAGCCTAGATCTACCTCCGCCCGTCAGCGCTGGTACGTCACCCAGCGCTGCTCCGGGGCGTCGAGGCGTTGATCGGCCCGCTCGTGCGTGTGCCCTCGACCGTACCCGCTCTACCCCTGCTACCCCGGGCTCGCCGGGTTCCGTTAGGTGGGGTTGCTTCCCGTCTTCCCGCTGATCAGGAGCCCGGCCGAACTGTCAGCATACACCCCCTCGCCGTTCGGTGTGTTTATGCTACACACCGATCTGTCGCCGACTGTCTACAGAAGCATGAGGGAGCTTGGAGAGACGTAGTAGGCATCGAAGAGGGAGGGGTGTGAGTGTGAGAGAGATGCAGAGGTTCGAGGGCGGCGTACTGAAAAATAAAATGTCCAGAATTGAACCTCTTTCAGAATTGAATCAGCGAGAACGGTACTGCACGTAACTTGTACGTTACAGTACGGTGCATGAAATTTGCATAAATACATCCCTCAACCTCGGATAAAGATTTCGACAGTGTTTCCTGTCACCACCAGGGTATGAACCCCAGAGGGCGCGCGCGGGAACCCGAATCGGAAGCCCCTATGTGAAAAGCATAAAAAGACTTGGAGTTCTGCGAAAATATCCAGACAAAATTCGCATATGACCACCAAAACATCAGAAGGTATAGTTTCTTGAGAATTTTACTGCGGTCGGTTAGTAGCTTGTCGGACCGCCCTTTTTCTCCAACACCTCGAAAAGGCAACGGAGAATTGAATCGTAAAGCTTGCGCAAGTATTGTTCTGTGGTAGAACACCAGCAATCTATAATGCAATCAGCAAAGTTTTCTCAACTGCTAAATTGGCGCCCATGGGAATACACAGGCCAAGAGAGCAGAACCCAAACGTTCTCACTGATGTTGAGATCTGGGGACTTGGCCGGCCAATCCAATAAATTGACGTTCTTTAAATCAAGCTAGGCTTTCGTGTTGTTAGATCGATGCTAAGAGGAACCGTCTAGCTGAAAAGGCCATTGTTCTCCGAAATGTTTAGCTGCAAACGGCAGCAGGTCTTCCTCTAGGACACTACATTACTGCGTCCAGTTTATTTTACCATGAACACTAACTAAGTTGGAGGCAACATGAACAGAGATAGAACCGCAAAGCATCAGTGATGCTCTTCCTTTGTGCCTGGTGAAAAGCTTCTGCTGTCGATGTAAATCGAGCCAATAGGAAGCGAGGCCATCACGACCATCCAGAGTAAATCTATTTTCATCTACGGAAGCAACCTGGCGCCAAAACAAACTTCCTTTCTGCAGCATTGCCTTGCTCCACTCCAACCTGGTAACCTTGAGCCTTTTCAGTAGTCGGGGCCAAATCAGCATTCTTTCACATTTCAGATGAGGTGCTGAACGTAGGATCTGCTGAAAGCCACGATCGCCAATCCCAATATCAAGGCTGATCTAAACTTCCATACATGATTTTCACGTTTGCCTGCCTCGCGAAGCAACAGTCTTGTCTACTACTTTTTAGTGATTTTTGATGCGTTTCGCGTGCATTTGTGAGTGTCAACCTGCTTTCGGTGCGTGCCAAAGTTTGGTTCGGCAACGGGAGACCTGCTAAGTGTTTCCCCAGCCTCCCGAATGCTCATGCATTCCTCTTTCATGACAACAATTTGACCTTTCTCAAAGTCTGCTAACAGCTTTCGGCGAGGCATCTGTGAAGATGGTACCATGGCTCTACTTCTAATAAAATATTTTCCTTTTAAATATGTAACTGCCGGAGGCAATGCGTTCTCTGTTCTTTCAGTTTGCCGCCAAGATTTGTCGATGAACGTTTCTGTACCTTTTGAGTTTTCGCGGTCATATGCGAATTTCGTCTAGATTCTAGAGGGTTTACGCAACTGTTTTTCACATGAGATCCAAATTTCGTTATAGGTTGAAAAGGTTTGAAACGTCTGTCATTTTCGTTCACGTCCACGATCTCATTTTTCACTTGGAGCCGGACTTACCGAAAAATGAAATGACTTGTTCTTCCCTCAAGAATCGAAACCCATGTGTACACTGCCGCCATCAGTGTCCTAAACCGCTCGAACCTCAACCTACAATCCGGTCATGTTGTCCAACTCAACATGGCTACATTTCTTTCGGCATCGCCGGAAAATCTCCAGAGACTGTCACAGCTCCCACCAGAACACCACCGACTACCAACACAGCTGTGCGAGGCTCAAATTTCATACTGCAAGGTTCAGTACTTGCCCTTCTCGCTGCTACTCCATGCCAACCGTCCCCTGACCCACCCCTGTCGAACTCAGCTCCACCTTTACGTCGAAAAATAAGAACTCGTTTCAGCTCCATGTGGGATATCTTGCTTTTGAAAGCTGTAATATTTACAGATGCACATCTCTCTCCACACGGAGAAGCACAAGGACGATTCGAAGAGACCCTAACTCTTTTTGTGTCTGCGTTGCCATGTGGAGCTCTCGAAGGCATATGCCTTCCGACTTGGAAAACGCTGAGCGACCGCTTCAAAAATGATCGTCGGCGACAATAAAATTGAGTCCCAAAATAACGCAACTGCGTCTGGTATTATAGAAATAAGAGAAGAAAGAGAGGTACTGCTGGATGATATCGTTCTTTCAAAGAACGAATGGTCCGAGAAGCGCTGATTTGAGCGAGAAGAGCGATCTGGACAGGACAGGCGCCTGGCTCTCGCTGGAGAGGAAATAAAAATATGGGTAGGAAGGCAAGCTTCGCCCGAGTCGGAAGCAGAAAAAGGCAGCAGAACCGAGGAGCAGGTATCCACTCCAGGGTTGTCCACTCGTCGTCGGGGACGAAAAAGACTTTTGTCTTTTGATTCCGCCGAAGAAGAAAAATAATTCTTAAAAATGCATGTAATGGCGCATCGCGAGATAGAAGGAAGAGGAGTTTAGCCCGAGGAAGATCGATTAAATCTGGAACAGACAAGAATTTAGACTGGAAGAACGTATACGCCCAGACCAAGAAAACGAGTCAAAAAGACTTTGCCTTGAAGAAAAGCGCATTGCGTATAAGGTGGAAAGAGCAGCTTTAGAAAAGGAAGAAAACAGGCCATTTCAGATAGGAAGGAGATGACCGCGGTATTGAGAGCTTTAGTTTAGAGGTTGCATTAAAGCCAAAACATGCGCGTTTCAGTTGACATACTCCTAAAGAGATGAAGTTTGGCAATTGAAGTAAGAGCCGACTTGTCCGCCACCTGACATACACACCCTAAAGGTCCACATAATGGCTGCGGTTTGGTACAGAAGGGCAATTGGGGACTGGCAAACGCTGAGTTTTCGTTTGAGATACTTCGTTCTCTAGAGTTGTTTTATGTCCTGGTACGTCCACTCAACTGACTCCCTCACGCTGCCCATTCCTTTATTGTACCATAACTGCTCTTCAACCGCCCCCAATCTGAGGAATGCTGTTTGGGGCCATGGGCGCAGAGTATATTCTGTATCACCATATAAACAGTATTGTATTCCTCCCCTGTTGAACGTTGATTTAAGATTCCGTCCAACCCACTTTCTCTGTAAAGCGTCATGTCATGACGCTGGCCCACTTCTGGTCCGTAAATATAAAACAGTAAACCATCTGGTGTTGTACCCATCTGGTAGATTAAGCAGTGGAACCTCTTTCGACCGGAATATACACTGCGCTGGAGAACTGCAGATCCCCCTGGACGAGTCATCCGTATTTTAGTGCAATCTATAAAGCCAACAAATGTGGTAAGGGTGCGCTTTGGCATGCATGGCTGCAGCATGAATTGCATCCCGCGCTGTCATGAGTTTGGTTTGGAAAGACGACAGCAAGTGAGTTTTAGAATCAGAAAAACTGATGATCAACTCCCAAAATACTTCAGAAAGAGCAGATGCTCTCATCCCAAACATGACTTCAACATCACGCCATTGTGTTGGTGATGCCAGTCTTAGCAACATAATGCATTTTGCTGTAAAGGGGTCCACCTTGTATCGAGACCTTTTTCGTTCTGCCTGCCGTCCAGCCAGTGAGGGAGCAAATTTTGTAGATCTCGTAGGCGCGGAAACGAAACCCAGTCAAGCATTCCTCATAACTGTAGGCCTTTACATTGAAAGTGGCGGTACTGATGGTTTTTGAACGGCGTAGTAGGCGTCGTAGATCCTCTGATACCTGAAGATGCCGGCGAGAGAGGCGAAAGAGCACCTCATTATCGGTATCACCAATTACGGCATGACCGAACAAACGCTTTCGGCGGTTTCCTCGCTGAATGACCTTACCCACTGCAAATTCTTCTGCCTCATCAGGGCTTCCTCTTGCTCGTACTCACGATCGACGCATGTCCAGAAAGCGTAAGCACAAAACCTTCCATTTGAGAGATCGTGTTATGCCGACACGTGTAACCAGAAATCATCTCACGACCAAACGAATTTTTGGTTGCGTAAGACATGTATCCCTATGCTCGGATTTGTTGACGGATTTGTAAGCCCCAGTCGGGGTTTATTTCGAATGGGGCCGGTGTTTCTGGTCAAATTCGACGAAAACAGTGTCATTCGAACAGGTGGAACGCAACCGGCCTGCCGATATATCTTTTGTCGCGGGAGCAACCGTAGTCAAGGAGATAGGATCCCCAGAACGCTCTAATCTGGACCACTTTTTGGATGGGACAGATTCATCACAAAAATTGCAGTTCAGCGTCAACAAAAGCACATACCAGTAGTGCAGTACTCTCTACAAGTTGAAGTCAAAATCGTTTAGTAGATGCTGAACGTGTGTATGTAGAAGTCTACTCATTGAACAACACTTTTGTTTACGCATTTGTGATGTTGCAACACAGTAGCGAATTAGACGTAAAAAAGGCACACTACAACACACGATCGTCACTAATAAAACACTACATCATCACAAACGACCCCAAAAAGCGTCGTGGAAGTCCGGAATACCTAGGCTTCTGGGAACGTATGAAGCATTTGCGTCTTCTTCCATATCTTCGTCATCCGTGTCGTGTTCAAAAGCATGTTGAGGTGAGCACCTACGCTTCTTAGCCCGCAACCTGGTTTGGAACTCGCGCTTGTCTGCCGCCGTTGCCCCCTCTCTCTTCAGAGTCGGACGAGTATGCCACTGGCTTCAACAGGTCCGACAGACACCCTGTCTACACGTTTGACACCACTGTATCTGTCGAGACCCTTTCAGTTTCGTTTCAGGTTTCCATCAAATGTTACGCTTACCTTGTAGCTGCATAGAACACAATAAGGTGCGTCTCCATTGCATCTGATATGTTCAATGTTTTTGTTGAGCCTTCGGCAATGGTGTGTTCCCTAGCTGCATATCTCGGCGGCATTTCGGGGAAAGAGTGGCCGTATCTTCCACACTACAGCGGAGCTACCTTCGTCATTATTTTCTCGGTTTAAAGGGTGGCCCTGACACTATGTCCATTCCTTCGCAAGCTTTCGAGCAGAAAAGCCCAAAGTTTCACTTTTTTAACCCTGTGACGGAGAGTAGAGTATCCGCGGTGATCGGGTCACAATTCTCTAGGATCTTCGGTAATAGTTGTTTCCTTCTTACAATAAATAGACGATAGATATCTGCAGCGTTCGTAACCTGAATTGATAGAAGACGAGCCATAATGGATACAACTGGGTTGTCGCTGATATTTGTGCGTACTAGAGCTTTTAGATACCTCGAGACGACATCAACTCCTCCTTTCATGTTATTCCATACCGCAGGCGTTATCGGTATCATTCTGCACGGCGGTATTGGCTTTCCTCTTTTCATGATCTCGGATTGCATAGCCTTACTAAGACTATAGTAGGATATAAAACTGTATATATCTGGTGCGTGAGAGCTCTTGAACATCTCATCGAACTCTTTTGGTACGGTCTACCATTCCTTTCTAATCCATGTAAACGCAGATGCGCGGATACAGTCCAATGTGTAGGTGGAGTCACGGCGCAAGAGCTCCGAAAAGGTCCTGATTCAGGCGGACAGTATACCCCCTTCCACCATGGTGCCTCCAGTCCCCACCACAAACACAACATTATTTATCTCTAAAGTGGCACTGTGGTGCAATACTTGAGCGCGGCACTGCAAGGAGGGAATCATCTCTCTGAATAGTTCAGAGCTCTGCACTTCGGATCCCACGTTCTGTAAGAACAGTACAGGTCCATATTTATCTCAAAGTACTGAAGCTGTTTCTATAGTCCGGACGTAGGTCATGGTTTTGATTTCGATAGCATATACGTTGGTAAAATCGTCTTCATCTGCGCAGTCCATGACTCCGTCCGGACTGTCTGCCAACATACTGAAGCGTTCACTCTCAATGAGGCCGGGCGAGCTCACGTGTCTCACTTTGAAATGATACTTTTCATCCCATTGAAAGGCGGAGAATCCAATTCTTCTTCTGTGTGCGCCAGGGTGGTCTGCAAAAAAATTGGGCAAAGATTTGGCGATTTCTACCTCATTCCGTGAACCTTCCTTCATTCCAGCTGTGGCTGCGAGCGGTCTTATTACCCATCAAATGAGGGAGGCCTCTCTCAACGCATGAAAGATACACTTTGCAGCCTCTGAATGCCTTTTCTCGTTAGTTTTCATTACGTCATCTGGCGTTCCATCAACTGCTACTGTACCAGCGCATAGGTCAGCTTTGAGTTGATTGACTGCTGCCACGACTTGTGCCTTCGGGGTACGGTTTTCCAACCCTCTCCCAAACAACGACAACATCGCCAGCAATTCAGGCTTAGTGCTGGCACCAATTCTGCTCGCTGACATGCACTGAAGCGGCTTCGAGGTGCTGTGTAGAGAAGGCGGACGAGGTAACACTCCTATCGTAATTCATAGCATGTTTATGACTCTCTCCCGTTTAGGCCGAATGTGTTCTCGGGCGAAAAGAAGGTCCCGTGGCAACTGCTCAGTGCCAGTGCTGACTCGCTTCTGGGGAAGGAGTCACGCCATGCCGTTTAGGGACTGCTCATAATCTCGAGCTGTAGCCGCAAAAAGCCGTGTGCGGTGCGGGACGTAAAACGAAATGCGCGAAGCAGGAATCAGACAGGGTCCTCGGATTGGTAATACGTCAACATGCGACATCTCCGTACCAGCTGAGCAACCTTCTTTTCGCCAATGTTTGAATTGTCCGATCGGACCACAACGGCCCTTGAAAACGCTCGTCATAGTTCACCAGAGACTCTTCGAGCTTCTCAATTGAACCGGAACAGCGAAACGTCTCCCTTACGACAATCGTAAAACAACGCAACGGAAAGAGTGAGCGGTTGTTTTGGATGAGAGCAGCTATCCTACTGGAGCAGCTCTTACGATACTGGCAGGCCTCCGCTCGACGTACTTTGGATCCACGTCCTCTCCCCTCCTTTGAACGGGCTGTATAAACAGCGCGAAAACCGTGCTTGGATACGTCCATCCACCTGTGTCGCCGGGATATAGGACCATCCACAAACACAAAAGGGTACCATAAAGCCAGCTTGTGGGTGCCGAGAAGGGTGGCGCCCAGAGTGTCGGACAAAAAGCAATCGTATCCTTCGAGTTGTACCCTCTATCGGCAGCAAATATGGCATCAGGCATTGGTCGCAATGCCCCTGTCGTTGAGGTACCTTGCACCAACTGTACTAAACGTTCCCAATCATGTAGTAATTTTTCACCAGTACGAGTAAAGTGACAGGCGCAAAAAGAAGGTGTTTAAAGCAGAGCAAAGTGCGTTTCCAACAGGACCAAGTCCCTTCTTGCGATTATTATGTTCTTACAGATACGTCAGCTCCATAACTGATCTCGACGCCATTCTCAGGTGATCACCGTCTAGAGAGAAAACGGTGGAACCACGTATGTACAGTAGGTCGCCATTAATAGCAGCAGTCTCTGACTCCAACTCCGTTAGCATGCTAGTCGCTCTATTTGACGTTCGGCACCACCCTGTTGCTGAGTAGTCATGAGTCGCCCTTGTCTATTTTGAGCCACCGAGGGCACTCCAGACTTCGTAGTAACGTTGAGAAGAAATTCCCATCTGGAAGAAATGATCTCCCTCTGCCGGGTCACATACTACAGTGGGGTACTCAATGTAAGAGGCACAAAGTATTTGTAAGACCACAAGACCCAGGAGGTCGTTTTTGGTAGTCCTTTTTCTCTTGCTCTCGTGCAGGACCCTATTCGCCACGTAGAGAAGTTTTTCTAATAGGCAGTCCGATAGGAAGGTCATAAGACATGACAGAGGGGTGACCAACTTCCACAAACGATCATCATCAACTGGGTCAGATGCGAGGCTTCTTATACTTGAAATAACTCTGTCCAGAGCTGTGTTAGCCACGTCAAGAAATCGCTTCTGTAAAATTGATTGACGTCATCAACAAGGATAGTCACATCTTGAAACGGACTATCATAGTGCCAATTGGGCACCCCAGTTCCGCTGGGCAGTAGCACGATCTTCAAGCTCTTCGGGGGTCACTGCAGCGCCTAGTTCCCAGTTTTGCATCTCCTGTAGGTTTTCACAATGACTCATTGTGCAGCGCTCTTCATCATAACCATAATATATGCGACTGCTGATGTCCTCACACAGAACAGATGCGGAGTCTGCGCATGGCTAGCTGGAGAGCCCGGTACGTAAACCGCATTGTAGACCTCAGTTCTGCATCTATGACGACTGTTTCAAATTCGTCCATAGTCTGAGAAGAATCCGTGGCAGAGCTTGAACAATGGGTTTTAAGTGCTCTTGCGAGCATGGCATATCAATGGCGTCTGCTGAGTCCTGAAATTCATCAAGATCGAATTTCTCGTTATTTACAGAGACAGACACGCGTTGTTGCTGTTCACAAGTCTGTGCTGCACTCCGTGTGCCACGTGTGGGATAACTCCTCTCCGCCCTGGGTTGGGTGAGAGGCGGAGGCTTCGCAGAGG
The DNA here is from genome assembly GCF_000350225.1 of Chondrus crispus. Lineage (NCBI taxonomy): Eukaryota > Rhodophyta > Florideophyceae > Gigartinales > Gigartinaceae > Chondrus > Chondrus crispus. Next base: position 9,615 of record NW_005178982.1, read on the forward strand.
GAGCACGCAACGCCGATGCGCGGCGCGATTAGATCCGATACGGGCGAACTCGCGAAAAGGGAAAGGCTCACTGGCCGGTTACGCACAGTCGCCCTCGTGGTGCGTAAATGGGAGGGACCGATAACGGGTTAGAAGCCAACGCGCGTATAGTCTTACAGAATGGTCATATATGGGCGCGAAAGGGACGGGGGCGAGCTTGCCCCAGTTTACTGGTGGGGACGGGTGTCAGGTCTTAACCTCTCAGAAGGACGCCTCGGCCACCTGTCCCAGTACAGTACCTGCCGCCTAGTGCGTGCTGGGTACTGTACACTATTAATATACCAGCGCCGATACGTGCGCTAACGCGCACACGTAACACGCGTAGACTACCGCACGGACGACACCTGTGCTACTGTACACGCGCGCCACGCTACGACCGGTTGGTACACGCGCTTGCTCCTTACACGTGGGCACACCCGCCCACGTGTGCTCCATGCACGGCCGCACGGTTAATGACCTCCCCGCGCGCGCGACGGTCGTTATACTACACAACGCACTGTACACTATGCGGAGCAGATTTTCAATGTGTTGAGATATTTGGGACGACTTTTTCTTTGTCTCTGTACTAGAGGCTGTAGTATAACGACCGGCGAGCGCGCGCGGAGGTTATTAACCGGGCGGCCGTGCACGAAGCACACGTGGGCGGGTGTGCCCACGTGTAGGTAGCGCGCGCGTTTGCCGACCGGTCGTGGCGTGGTGCACGTGTACAGTGGCACACGTGTCATCCGTGTGGTAGTCTACGCGTGTTACGTGTGCGCGTTAGCACACGTGTCGTCCGTGCGGTAGTCTGTAAGATCACGCGTGTGCAGTAGTGCACACGTGAAGTAGCAGCGTCCGTGCGGTAGTAGTAATTATGGCGCTAGCTTTTTAATTGTGTACAGTACCCGGCACGCACTAGGCGGCAGCCACTATACTACTGTACTGGGACAGGTGTCCGAAGCGTCCCTCTGAGGGGTTAAGACCTGGCACCCGTCCCCACCAGTAAACTGGGGCAAGCTCGCCCCGGGGGCGCGGTCGTACGTAGGCGCTAAAGGGACGGGCCCCGTCCCTTTAGCGCCTACGTACGACCGTTCGGTATTCTATTGCGCGCGCTGGCTTCTAACCCGGTATCGGTCGCTCCCGTTTACGCACCACGGGGAGACTGCTCGTAACTGGCCAGTGAGCCTCTCCCTTTTCGCGAGTTCCTCCGATCGGTTCTATTCGCGCTACGCGTCCGCGTTGCGTGCTCCCACGTCAAAGCCTCCGCCTCTCACCCAACCCAGGGCGGAGAGGAGTTATCCCACAGAGGCGAGTATAGTGGTGCGGGTGGAGCGATATGTCGTATTGCGGGCTGTATGAGAGGCAAGTGTACAGGGTATTTTCTGTATCATCTGTACAATGGAAGTTATGTTGTTGCCAGGGTTGTTTAGGAATGGGTGCTGCACTATCAGTATTGTAATCTTCAACGTCGGAAGTCAAGTGATGGTGAGCTGTGAGATACCAGCTGTCATCAGCAGATACCACCTGAGGTGAGTAATTTCGGCTCGACGGTCTGCACGTCACGGACATTATGGTCCGAATAAGATACAGACAGTGAGCAGCACTGGTACGGGATGGGGAGCTCTTGTTCACCTTATGTGAAATATGAAATGTGTATGCGTGAAGGTTTGGAGGGAATGATGAGGATGGGCCTTCGGAGGCACAGGGGTCGGCTGAGTGCGAGGAGAGGCGACAGGAGACGCCTCGGGAGAAAGAACTATTTGTGAAGGCAGCCCTTTCTGTGTGTTGGTGCCTCTCGCCGGTTGGGGTTTTTGATGTTCGATCCAGCACTCATCAATAGCATCTTCAAAAGTGCCCCGTCATCCCAAATAGTGCGATATGGACGTTGATGTATGTGACATTTTCAGCACTCTCATAATCTACCATACAGCACTCAACACCGCTTGTCATAAAAAGTCCTGAAAAGCTTTCTAATTCCCAGAGCTATGTTGACGTTTGTGACGTCTTTACAGCACTATACATTCTTTCAGGAGCATTTCTGTTTGCTTTAACAGCACGTATGTTGAATTTGTACTAAACTTGTCAACAAATTCTTGACGCCTGAAATCGCCACGAACCGGAGCATAGGGCTATTTTCGCACAACTCCAAGTCTTTTATACTTTTCAAAAAGGGGCTTTGGGTTCGGAATCCCGCCTTCGAGGGCTGATGCCCTAGTGGCGTCAGGAAACTGTGTTGAAAATGCTATTATCGGAGATAAGGGGGGGGGGGGGGCGTATTGTAGTGCAATACGCACCTGAAAAGGGGGGTGAAAAGAAATGAAAATGATGGGGTATGACAAGCAAAAGTGGAAATCATTTCACTTTATTATTTTAATTATTAATTTTAATTAGTTGCATATTAGTTATTTAACATTAGATTAGATCTAGGATCTAGCGCCGAGAGCTACTGTACTGGATCCGGCGGGGCGATATATACCTTAGCCCTCTGACGACCAAGTCAGTAAAGGTAACCCGAGTTGCCAGAGTCTGATATCGCCTTGGTTGAAGTCCGTCTTTTACAAGACATTCCCTTTAACTACAGATTACTTTATCCTTTGCGCTCGGGGGTCCCCTTTTTCCTTATCAATTTTCCTTTACTTCCCTATCCTAATTTCCCTTAATCTTGAGTTGGTCCCACCTTGTAGGATTGCGATCCGCAACGTGACATCATTTGCCATCGGGCTTTTGTGTTGGTGCACCAGTGGTGCTTTTCTCAGTGTTGGTTCCATCGGAATCTGGTTGCGACCGATCCGTTGCTGGTACTTTGCCATCGGGCAGTACGACGGTGTAGCGCTGCTACGTTTTCTTCTTTCCCGACGGGCTACGTTGCCGTGTCCCCGTCGAAGACCTTATCAAGGGTATAAGGTGTACAAGGCGCTCTTCGGGCATTGGATTTACGACCCATCGGACCAGGTTTACCTAAACACCCCTTCGAACTCGTCGAGCAGTCGCCTTTACAAGTCTCTACCACCATTTACCGATTGCGGGCTGGGCCCTTCTCTTTGCCCCCCCCTATCAGGGATCCGAGCTACTGCGGGCGGCAAACCCGCTTAAAGAGGACAGGGAGCTTCGAACACTCCGTAGCGCTGTGCCGTTGGCAGTTGTTGTTTTTGTTGCTGTTGTGTGTGTTGGACCGTCGGACCTTGGTCTCTGCCTAACAGGCGCATTGCACTACAAAAGTGGTCTCCCGACCTAGAATTGCGTACAGGAGACCCGACCTAGAAACTGCGTAAGCTGAAACGGACTACAGGAGTTTTGTCTGCGACGTAAGTTTATTCAGGTGCGGTGGCGTTTTCTATTCTTTTCTTTGTGTTAAGTTAGGTTCGTTTTTGGAAACGAATCATGTCGACAAGCGCCCCCGGAGACGTCGGTCCCGGGGCGAGTAGGAGCCGATCGGCAAGGGCGTCGAGGATCCCGCGAGGTCCTCGCACCTGAAGCCAGGCCAATACAGCCACGGATCCCGGAGATCAAGAATCCCCGACGGGGATTGAAACCGACAAGGATAACCTATCCTACAGGTACGAGAAGATGGGCGAGGAAATTCGCCAAGAGATGACGAAAAATCTCGAGGCTGAATTAGCCCTCGTCTGGAAGCAACTGGAGTTGCAAGCATCCGAGTTCCACACCGTTTTGGGAGAGCTGTCGGCTCGAGTGGATCTCGTCGAGAAGGAGCGAGGTGAGGCGACCGACGGTCTGGAGCCGGAGGTCCTAGCCTCGTTGAAAATTTCGGTCAAGGACGCGAGGTGCGACGCGAATCAAGCCTTGGAGTCCTTAGGAAAATTCAGAGCAAGCATCGATGACCGATTCGATCGCGCCGCGCAACGTCTCAAGGACCTTGAGCAGGCCGCGGATCAAGTTCCGCAAGGATCGGACGACGAGCCGCTCCCTTCGGGTAGAGAGGGCGACCGTCGGTCGAAGAAGGACAAGCCCGCTCGGCAGCGGAGTTCCAAGTCGAAGCCCTCGAAGAAGGACAAGCGACGTGCAAGCAAGGGTCACTGTAGTGACGATCCGGAGAACCGCGACTCACCGTCGGAGTCGCTTGGTACCTCCGAAGATGGTAACGGCGGTTCGTCGAACCATTCGGGCGATTCCGAAAGCCGTTCAGAAGACGGAAACGGAATTTCGTCAAGCAAGAAAATTTCCTCCAGACGAGGCGGAGTCACTTCGTCCGCCTCGCGGAGAGACAAGGACGCGGAGCCCGAAGATGTCGCAACGCGGCGCGGGCCGCGATGGGAGGAGTTGGAGGAGCTGAATCCGACCAACTACCTCTTCAAGAAGTTACTTTCGTACCGAACGTACCGCTTGCGGAACTCGCAGACATATTCGTCAAGTTCCCGGCGGACCGCCGTGCGAAAAATCAGGAGAGATATTCCGCCTAAGGTGAAGAAGGACAACACGTTCACAGGTGAGGACGGGGTCCTTGTGTTGGATTTTTTGGCAAAATTAGTTCAGGAGTTCGATACTCAAGAAATGAACGAGGGGCAAGCGATCCGCCTGTTGCCTGAATTTTTAAGCGGCATCGCCTTGAGACAGTACACTTCGGTGTCTCAGACGGCCGGGGCCCATCACGGAAAGATATCCGTTTGGCCGGAGGCCGTACAGTGGTTGTTGAGGAGTTTCGCAACCGACGAGGCGATCCGTCAAGCTGTGCTCGCATTGCGGGAAGTTCAGCAAAGACCGTCTGAAGACGAGATGGAATTTTATATCCGTCTGACGGACGCAAGCAATCGATGTGGAAACGTATATTCGATGGAAGAACAAATGACGATGTTTATTGAAGGACTCGATTCGAGTATCAAGCCGATGGTGTCTCAATACCGACAAGACAATCGGGACGTTTCGTTTTTGAGAGTAGTTAATTACGCGAAGGCGCATGGCTCGGCGAGCTGCGCTAAGGACAAAAAGACCAAGAAGGTCACGATTCAGACGCCGTCGACAATTAGGGCGGGTAAGAAGCCGAGGGCTTCTTATCCCGGTCGCAAAAGTCACGCCGACGTCCATTTAGCCGAGTTCATTTCAGCGTCAGATGAGCGCGGTGCGCATGGAAGTAGCGAAAATCACTACGAATGAGCGTTAGTAGCCGAAGGCGAGTTCATTGAGCCATCGGAGGGCTACGGACACGAGGACTACGGGGACAGCGGGTCGTCAACTTTACCGACGCCTGCATACACGACGGAGTCGTTTTCAGAGCCCACGGATCCCGTGATGATGTTTCGAGGGCGCAGCCACACGCCGGCGCCGCGCATTCCGATGGAAGACAAGGGTACGACGTTTCGAAGGCCAGGCTGGATGGGAAGGCCGCAACGTCAAGGAAGGCCGCCGGCCCGTGGAGGACCTAGGACGCCGTATCCCGTCAAGACGCACGGTCTGGTGTGCTATCATTGCTATGAAAAGGGGCACGCCGTGCCAACGTGCATTCTTTCCCTCTGGGAAATGCACCGAGTTTTGGAAAATTATGAGGCGTTGTCTCCGATGGAGAGGTTAGGGATACCATCGACGAGTTACCTGAAGGTCAAGAATTGGTTTGATTCGCAGACGGCGAGCACGCCGAGTGCTTCAACGCCAAGGTCGAACCAACCTTTCAGAGGGCCCACCGCGGGGCCCGCCCCGTCGGATGTGAGAAAGATCCCGCAGCGGCAGGAAAACTAGAGAGGGGAATCTCGCATGAGTCGCGAGAGGCACAGGGTCGACGTACTGTGCCGGGGGCTCAGCCCCGTTCCCCGTCTCTAAAGGAAAAATCAGGCCTCGAGGAGGAGGTTGTTGGATTGGTGGATAAGCCCAAAGGGCCAGCTCAAGTCAAGAAAATTTTGAGCCGAGCCCGAGATCATCCGCTGGAAGAAGTTCGAAGACCCTGGTACAGGGTTAAGCGAAGGGAGTGTCCTGAGAAGATTTTGGTCCTTGCGCGAAAAAACTACAAAGTTTACGCGGACATCGGACCCACAATTGGATTGATGAGACGGGTGTTGTCTGTTTTAGACACCGGCGCGGGACCAAACTTTGTGCGAAAATCGGAACTCCCACCTGGAATGGAATCTCTAGTGTCCTACGGACCGACCCAAGACATTGGCGACGCGAACAATAGGCCACTCTGGACTCTCGGCACAATTAGAATGCCTGTGAGGCTTGGAAAATTTGTGGCCGCAGCCGAGTTTATTGTATGCGCAAAACTAGCCGTCCCGCTAATTCTAGGCGCGGACTACTGTGACCGGTTTGTGGAAGCAATTTATCCAAGGAAGAAAACGGTTGAGTTGGCGGATTTCTCGGAGGTTCCGATAGTTAGGCGGTTCTCGGCGAGAAGAGGGAAGAAGAATCTCGTCCTGGGAGAGGACGAGAATGATGGAAAGGTGGAGCGATTTTCCCCTAAGGTAAAAGTGGCAAGAGCCACAACTATTGAGCCAGGGACGCAACGCGTCGTGGAATGCACCTCGAAGAGGGCGGGCTTAGTTGTGGTTCAGCCGTACTCGTCGTTGTACGAAAGGCACGGGCTGACGTGTACGAATGGTGTTGTTCAGGTTGAGCCTGACCGGCCATTTCGTTTACTCGTTGCGAATTTTAGGACGTACCCTGTAAGGGTGCAAAAAGGCCAAGTGGTGGCAGAATTATTACCGCACCCGAGAGCCGCGCTCGAGAGCAAAACCACCATTGGTGAAGTTCTCGAAATTCAAGAAAGGAAGAAGGAAAATTTTCCTAATTCTACCAAGACGCCTACGGGCGAGGCAAGATGCGAACCGTCGGATCAAGATCGCGAGGACCAGCAAGGAGAACGGGAGGAAAGGCTCTCCGCGACGGCCACTACGACGCCGGAGCGGCGGATTGAGCCTCCTCCGCCGGACGTGGAGGAACTCGACCTGAGCCACGTGCCGGACCGGCTGCGCGAGCGGTTCCGTCGGATGTTGAAGAAGTATTCAAGGATGTGGGATGGGACGCTTGGCGAAATTAATACCACAGTCCATCGGATCGAGTTGATCCCCGAGATTCGTCCCGTCGCACAAGCCTCGTATCGGGCCGGGCCTAAAGCCCGCGAAGTAGAAGATGCAGAGGTGCAGAAGATGTTGGAGGCAGGAGTGATAGAACCAGCGCAGTCAGAATGGGCGTCGCCCGTGTTGCTGGTGCCCAAGCCGGACGGTTCAATGCGTTTTTGCGTAGACTACCGCAGGTTGAACGCAGTGACGGTGAAGGACACGTACCCCTTACCGCGCATGGATGACTGCCTGGACTCGCTTGGTGACACCAAGGTTTTCTCCGCGTTGGACGCGATCTCGGGATATTGGCAGCTGCCTATCCTTGAGCGCGACCGCGACAAGACCGCATTTTCGTGTCACTCAGGACTGTATCGCTTCTCAAGAATGTCCTTCGGGCTAACTAACGCGCCAGCGACGTTTCAGAGAGCAATGGATATCCTGCTCTCTCCGTTCCGTTGGAAGTGCTGTTTGGTGTATCTGGACGACATAATAATTTTTAGCAAGTCGTGGGAGGAGCACATCGTGCACGTGGATGAGATACTTTCTGTATTGGAGAAGGCAGGTGTGAAGCTCAAGCTTCGCAAGTGTGAATTTTTCGTCGAAAAGATCAAGTACCTGGGCCATGTCGTTCGGCCAGGAACATTGGAAGTGGACGCTGCGCGAACCGTCGCATTGGAACAAGTGAGATACGCTCAAACGCAGACCCAGCTCAGGAGCTTCTTGGGACTTTGTAATGTCTACCGCAGATTCGTTCCGCATTATGCAAAAATCGCGCATCCGCTCAATCAACTGTTGAAGAAGGGACAACCGGTCCAGTTGGAAGGATTCGACGAACCGTGCAAGAAAGCTTTTCATAAGCTCAAGGACGCCATCTTGGCACCGCCGGTGTTGGCGCTGCCGAAGAAGGACCTACCCTACTCGGTAGATACCGATGCAAGCGACTACCAAATAGGCGCTGCACTATTTCAAACACACCCGGATGCGCAACGCAAACCCATCGGGTTCTTTTCAAGAACGTCAGCCGCAGCCGAGAGAAACTATTCTGTATCAGAAAAAGAATGTCTAGCGGTAATTTGGGCCGTACAGACTCTAAGACCATATCTATATGGCGAGCACTTCATTGTGCATACCGACCATGCCTCATTGAGGTGGTTGATGAACGTAACCGACCCCAGCGGGAGATTAATCCGATGGAGGCTCCGCCTCTCGGAATTCGATTTCGAAATCAAGTACAAGAAGGGCAAGGCGAACAGTCAAGCTGATGCCCTGTCAAGATTACGGACCGCAGGAGAAACCGTCGACGAAATCGACGACGAAATCCCATGCTTTATGGCCGAACCGGCCAAGGGTACAGTGGAGAACGAGGAAAGTTTTGACGCGATAGACGACATCCTCGCTCTTGAGGGGGGGACCGCCCCTGATCGCCTCGATCAATTCCAAGCTGTCACTCCGGAGGAGCTCATTCGCGAGCAAGCCGTCGACCCCTTCTGCAATCGCATCAAGGAAGAAATGGACGCCGGAAAGGTGAGAACATTCAGCATGGAAACCGAGGAACTCGAAAGAACTCTATGCCGTACCGCGGCAGAGTTTGTACAAGTGGTAATACCACAATCGTTAAGGAACAGCGTCCTAGGGTTGTGCCACTACGCAAAATTGGCAGGCCACCCGGGAGGCAGGAAACTTTACAAGACTTTGAGAATATATTTTTATTGGCCTACGATGGCCCTAGACTGCTATGCAGTCGCGAAGAATTGCGCTGCATACGCGCGGGAAAGGGTGAAGTTAAGAAAAAGCACGAAGGAAATGAAGCTGTTCACGCCCAAAGCGCCGCTGGAATTTATCGCCATCGACATTCTCGGCGAGCTAATTACAACTAAACGAGGAAATCGGTACATTCTCGTGATCAGCGATCGATACTCGAAACTGGTACGAACCGTACCGTTGAAGAAGATATCAGCTGCGCACATCGCACAAGCCTTCGTTCACCATTGGGTATTCGTGTACGGACCGTCGGTTAAGCTGCTGGCCGACAATGGAACACAGTTCACGGCCCGGTTCTTTCAGAATGTCTGCCGAATTCTCGGCATACGCAATGTGTTTACGACTACGTACCACCCGCAAGCCAACGGCCAAGTTGAGAGGTTTAACCGCACGCTGACTTCTGCGTTGCGGAAATACGTTGGAGAGCATCCCAAGGACTGGGACCTATTTAGCGACGCTGTGACGTTCGCATACAACACGCAAGTTCATCGAACTACGAATATCGCGCCCTTCGAGCTGGTGTTAGCTCGGGCGCCGAGAAGCATTGCGTTACAAGCACAGCCAAGTTTGGAAGGATTTAGCTCGAATGGAGCGTACTACTTGAAATGGCAGTCGTGGTTGGAAAGCCTGATGAAAGGCGCTGATAGGAGTTTGCGAAAGGAACAAGCCCGGTACAAGCGAAATTTCGACGCACGTCTTCGCAAACCGCAATATGAGATCCCGCCGGGGTCCTACGTGTTCCTTTGGAAGGAGCAGGGCACGGCTAGCGAACCGAAACACAAGCTGGCAAAAGTCGCCACAGGACCTTATCAGGTCCGAAGATCGGATCAACATACAGTAGTCATTGCCATTGGCAATCAGGAGGAACGCGTATCGCGAGACAGGGTGGAGTTAGCCCCAAGCCCGATGGACTATGCGCCGATAACTGGCCTACGGCAAGCGCTACAGTTCCTGGGAGAGCCGGAGCTAAACGAAGAAGGAGAGGTAATGGAGGACGAGGAACGTCCTCACACCCGTGCGCCTACGACGGGGGACCAGGATAATTTAGTTGGTCGAACGCCGACAACGGAGACACTTCCAGACCTACGCGAGTTTGGAAAGTCCAGAGAAGAGGATGAGTTGGAAGATCTTCAGAAGGGGGAAGGACAGTTGGACACGCAGGAAGAAGGAACCGAGAGTCAGGAGTATGTGATCGACAAGATCGTGGACCACGGCTACGACGAGGAGAAATTAATTCTCAAAGTGAGGTGGTATGGGTATACCATCGAGGACGCAACATGGGAACCTATTGAGCAGATCCCCCGCAGCGCGGTAGTCACATATTTCCGAAGGAAAAGGCTACCCTTACCCACGCAAGCGTCGCACGCACAACCGGGATAGCTATCGTAAATAGAATTAGTAGGTTAGAGACAACAGAGAGGTCAGAACTTCGAGAAAGGAACACATCTACGGGGTTCGCAGATAAAGAGTTTGAAGGAAAGGAGAGCAAGGCAGAGAAGGGAGACTGTATCCTTGGATGAGGCATTGAGCCTCTCGGAAAACACACACGCTTCATCACGGTACGCACGAGAAATGACGTTTCGAACGGACGGTCCGCCCACGTGGGGGGGATGATGAAATCAAATTATATATACATATGTAAGCGTGTCGACAACAACCCGCTGAACAGGCGACACAAGTGAAGAGTCGATTCCAGCCATGCTGTGAAATTATAATCAAAAAGCAGGAAAAATTACGGCAGCTGCGGTACGCACGATAAGTGGTGATCGTTTGCCACAGTCGGCGACATAACTATTCTAAGTCGCCCCGCAGCCAAGCCCCACCCGACCTCACACGAAGCCGATCGTCACACTCACTGCTAACCCACTGCCCATGCTCGCCGAGCACGAAGACTCGTCCAAAGGGACCACCCTCAGAAGAGTGCGATTACGAATTCACCCGCGGTGACCGACGTCGACGCTCACAATCGGTCCTATTATATTTTTTTTCCAGGACGGTCGACTTAGCACTTGCCCATCATGATTTCTCTTCAACTCTGTCGTTTCTTTGTTTCTTTGTTTTATTCACTTTCCTCTTTTCTGTTTTGTTATTGTTCTGTTCAAGTTACTATTATTTTCTGTGTCGTCAAGGAGACGACCCCGCACTGCGGGGGTCGATCAGAAGAACCTACAAGGAATAAGAAGGAGGCTATTGCCACGCCAATGAGAAGGGGAACCCTACAGTAGACCCAAGATTCGAAACAAGGCGTCCATTGAGAACGAAGAAGAAGCCCCTTACCCCCCCGTGGGGATGCGCGCAATGAGGCGCGAAGGACGAGCGAGGGTCGTACGAGACCTGATGAGCACCAAGCGGACAGTATGGTCCGTGTCGCGAAAGAATACGTCGGGAACCCTGAAGGATGCCCTCCCATCTTGTACATGAAATTACTTTCGTGGCGACTCTCTTCACTCTTTTACTTTTTTCCTTTACCGTGCAGAAGGCACTGACGAGACACGTAATTATAATAGCCCCACGGGGTGAAGCTCCCAACTGATGGAGACCTCTCAGGCAACGTTCACCGTATACGTGAACCGGCTACTGTGTCTTGTCATTTTTTTGTTTTGTTTCGAGGTTAATCTACGCCGGACGAATGCTATCGTTAGCTCCTTGGGAGAAGGAGTCAAATCTAAGAAAGGGAGTTCGAACCCCCGACGAGGCCTGGTGCAAGTTTCATTGAGATCCTCGATATTGGCTTGAAAAAAAAGCGTACCGGCACAACCTTCACTGGGTGTGCACCGTGAGAGCATCAGCTCAATTTTCGTGCTCAATTGTGCTTAGGACGAGCCCTCGGGCCGGGCGACGCATCAGTCAGTCCGCGACAGGATCATAGATCTCACCCTACAACAGTTGTATTTTTCTGTACTCCCATTTCTCCTTTGTCATCAGGGATTGAACCCAAGAGCGCCTGCTCGGTGTCCCGTCTGGAAAACTCTGACGTCCTTGAGTACAGACTCCATGAATAATGGCGACGTACCGTCGGCAACGAGAATTAATCCTGAGACCTCTCATCTGAGGAAAGAACAGAACGATGATGAGATGGGATTGAGACGCAGATCAACGCATGGGGCCTTCCTTCATTAACGTGATTTCCTACGAAAGGAGATGAAGGTTTATACAGCGTAAGAGGAAACTTTTGAAGGATTTTAGTTCAGCACTTGACGAAACCTGGAGTGCTTTGCTTATTGAGGAAATCGGGGAGAACGCGGAGGAACGGGGACGTCTCGTATGCATTGGACGACCTCAGGTCGTTGAGATCTGAGAAACCAATTTGACTTGGGAGCATGAGCACATTGCATGCCAACACACGAAAACGGAGGTGTCAAACATCGTTTGAAAATATTAAGGAAATTAAGAAGAACCCTAGTCACTGCAAGAACTCACGCCGGTTTGTTGGCATAAGCCACAGCCGCCGATCTCACGACATATCACAATGCAAAAAGAGGGGAGGATCTGGACTACGACCCCCCCTCCCCCTCTCACTCACAGGGCGCCAACCATCACTGTGATCGCTTAGTCATGATGATCATGCACGTACGTCGAGGAGGATGACATTCAAGAAAAAGGGAAATGACGGAGTCCTAGTCACGCGACTTTCGGGAAGTTCTCCCGAGCGAGAACGCGCTGTACGCGCATAGCGAAGAGTTTCGCCCGTCATTTTCGGACCGCCGGTACGCTGAGCGACCTCGCCAATGGCCTCGCACACGCGTTGTCAACTGGTTTTCACGACCTACAGGTTACACTCGCCGCCCCGTGTCCCTAATGACAGAGCGAGGGCCACTCGCCCGATAGCAAGGACTAAAACGCCAAGTTAGGCAACCGAGCGGATGACACTATGTGAGAATGGGGTTGCCGTGAACCCCGGGATACCATCTAAATGTATGAACCGAGACCGGATCAAGATGGCCGCTCATTGCGACGTGATCAACTAATCGTAATACGTACGACCGGACGTGTACGAGGAATCCTCGTCGCCACCTCAACTAGTTGCGACTCGCCGTCAGGACACAGTCCGCTACCTCAGGTAGCAATCTAACAGTAAGAGGGACGCCCCAAACGAGATCACGGGCAACGAAATTGACGTCTCCACACCTATCGCGCCGCGAATCTGAGTCTGCACGTAAGGGATGTTTTCAAAGAGAGAGAGGGTAGAACCTACGTGTGAATGAACCGAGTTCTTGATTCCGCCGGAGTCGGGAGAGCAGAGGTTTCCCCGCGGAGCTTCCGTCGTCGGTTCAATATTTTTCATGGCATGAAATGTGAACAGGGGAAAGGGCTTCCGATCGAGGAACTAAAAAAAAACGGACAGCAATGAAACGGAAGGTCGCGGAAATGGCGAATGCCACTGAAGGCGTACAGGGGAACTGAGTCGAACCGGCAACTACAACAGATAAAAATTGTAGGGAGTCATGGTGGCCATGCTCCTTGTCAGAATGACAGTTTTTGAGGGATTAGGAAACCGAGGGCGGCCCGCCGCGCGAAAAAGAGGAGGTAAGTGAGGAATTTGAAGAGGTAAAAAGGAGAAGACAAAAAGAGGAGGTAAGTGAGGAATTTGAAGAGGTAAAAAGGAGAAGACAAAAAGAGGAGGTAAGTGAGGAATTTGAAGAGGTAAAAAGTGGAAGACAAAAAGAGGAGGTTAACCACAAAAGAGGAGGAAAAGGAAGACGCACATCGAGGATAGGAGAAAGAGAATGCGCAGGAAATTGGGGGAAATTGAAAAATGAAGAGGAGGACCGAAAAGCGGACCACCTCAGAGATCCTAAGGGGGACTGTATTCCCTTGAGGAGGAATCCCCAAACGGGCAACGGAGCAACTGAAGATGCGATCATTGACGACGTCTCGTGGATGGCTGAACAAAAGGGGGGAGGGCGACTAGAAAAATTGTCTGGGACCGCCACGTCCCCGCCTACGGCAAGAAGAGGGCAAACGAAAGGAGAAAGTCTGAGATGCCGTAAACACGCACGTTGCCGCCCCCGTTAGGCAGAGTCAGGGCGTAGGAAAAGAGGGAGAAAAGTGGTCAAGGATAAAGAGGAGGAATTGAAGAGAAGGAAACATAGGGAAATCAGGAAAGGGAAAACTGAAAATGCAAAAGAGGAGGAAGTGGGAAATAACAGGAGATGCGCAGGTGGGTCCTTTTTATCGCCCAAAGGTCGTACGATAAAGTCGCTAGTCGACTATCAGGTGGGCAGGATGGGAAAAGAAGGACAGGTCGCAAGGAAGTGCTGTGGCCGCCGTCTCAACGAGACTATGCCCCAAGGAATTTTCTCTTTGGAAGGGAGGTGACAAGCCGAGCTAGAACTCGCAAGTCGTCCAGGGACACCCCCTGGAGAGCTTCTCCCTCCACACCATGAGCCATGAGAAGGCGATGGTAAACGGCGGCAGCAGAGGTATTTTCTTTGGGAATTGTAGATGATGGAGGGCCCGATGTAGGGGCGAGGAGCGGACCCTCAGGTGAAGGGCAAGCCGGACGTGGGATCGGATCCCCGGCCGACGGTGGGGCTTCCCGAATTGAAATGGTTCCTGTCGAGCAGCTCGTAGGAGGAAGCTCGACGCGCGGAGGAGCCTCAGGGCGGGTTAAGCCCACGGGTGCCGTACATGACGGCAATGGCAAGGTTGAGGTGGGTGTGACGAGCTGTCCCTCGCGTAATGGGGAAGAAGGAAGTGAGGTTGGATTCACGTCGGAGGAAGACACGACTCGAAGCGACAAGGTTTCCGCCGAGTTCGTGGGAGGAAGTACGACGCACACTGGGGCCTCAGGCGCGGAGGGACGGACCGGTGCAGGGAGAGGGGACGTTGGGGCCGAAGGTCGAGAGCACATCTCAGGCTCTCGAGGATCCGCGTTCACCACAGTGACTGCGTTGGGGGTTGGTGGTTGATTTCCGAAACGGCGGCTCATCTGGGCCTCCCAGGCAGAACAGAGGGAGGAGGACCAGAGGTTGATCCACACGAAGTCGCCGGCAGCTGGATGATTTCTAGCAGGGGAAAAAGAGGGTCGCTGGAGTGAAAAGGACCGAGACGAATTTTGTGGAGGAACGCAATCCCACGCTACGGTCTCGATCATATCGAGGAGGGCGTGCACTTCACGGTCCACATCGGACCCGCCAAGGGGGACAGAAAAATCGAGGGGACGCATCTGTTCGCGGAGTTTCGAAGGGAGGTGCCACAGGCGCCAACAGTCGAAAACTTCCCACAGGAGGGTGGCGGCGACTTTCACGCACCACTCCGTGAGAAACACAGTCCACAGCCCGTGCTGCGGATCGCGTAAATGACTGCCGTAATATGTCAGGATGGGGCCTAACTCAGCCCAGAAACCCTGACATACCTCGTATTGACTCCACCAGGACGGGGTTCGTTGGTATTGATTGGTGTAGTGCTGTCTGGAAATTTCACGAGCCTCAATCATCTGGTACGCCACGAAGTACCCAGTGTCGGATCGGACCCGACGTTCAAAGCGTACAGTATTTTGGAAAAAGAAAATACCGTCGCGCTTCGTATGGCGAAAGTTTGTGGGAAGAATGGCTTCGGTCCAAAACGTGGCGTCGGTCGTGACGGTGCGTCGGTTGCGCCACAGTCGGCCCGCCTCGGACACGGGGTCACCGTAGGGGCAGTCGATGAGGTGGTCGAGGGAGAGTCGTTCCCCCTCCGTACGACACTGCCAAGTGTCGCAGTGGTAACATGAAGGTATGAGGGCGTCGGCCATAGGAATCTCGATCCGAGTGAGCACAGCGTCCATGAAGCGCAGGGATAAGGAGGAGCGACCGCGCGGGGAGGAGTGACGTAGGATGGAGGTGGGTATAGCAATGCGGGCGCGCCAGTCAAAGGTGTGAATGGCCTGCAAAGGGAGGTTACCGGGCAACATGCCCGCATCATCGGCGAAATGTTTTTTGATGCCGTCGAGGTCGCGGACGCCCACAGAGGAGAACCATTGAGCAGAAGCAAACAGGGCTGCGTTATCATGCATGGTTTTGTTCTGCAGCTCCTCGAGCGAAGGATGACGGCGGGCTACCCAAGAGGAATGGTAGCCCGGATGGAAGGCCGGCTCGGCAGGGATGGTAACAGAGGGTAGACGGGGTATGGAAGGAAGACCCCGGGGCACTTCAAACTTGCGAGGAAAGCCAGCGCCCGGACGTCTACGGGTGGCACTATCTTCCCAGTGTTCCGATGGAGAAGGAAGCATGGTATTTTCGTCTTACCCTTGCCAGAACGCCGCACAGAGTGATTGATGACCGGGAAACACGGTCAGCAGCGGCAGGAGATTATACGATGGCTGGGCGTTGCGCAAGGGCGCTCAGAAGGGGGATATGTAGTGCAATACGCACCTGAAAAGGGGGGTGAAAAGAAATGAAAATGATGGGGTATGACAAGCAAAAGTGGAAATCATTTCACTTTATTATTTTAATTATTAATTTTAATTAGTTGCATATTAGTTATTTAACATTAGATTAGATCTAGGATCTAGCGCCGAGAGCTACTGTACTGGCTCCGGCGGGGCGATATATACCTTAGCCCTCTGACGACCAAGTCAGTAAAGGTAACCCGAGTTGCCAGAGTCTGATATCGCCTTGGTTGAAGTCCGTCTTTTACAAGACATTCCCTTTAACTACAGATTACTTTATCCTTTGCGCTCGGGGGTCCCCTTTTTCCTTATCAATTTTCCTTTACTTCCCTATCCTAATTTCCCTTAATCTTGAGTTGGTCCCACCTTGTAGGATTGCGATCCGCAACGTGACATCATTTGCCATCGGGCTTTTGTGTTGGTGCACCAGTGGTGCTTTTCTCAGTGTTGGTTCCATCGGAATCTGGTTGCGACCGATCCGTTGCTGGTACTTTGCCATCGGGCAGTACGACGGTGTAGCGCTGCTACGTTTTCTTCTTTCCCGACGGGCTACGTTGCCGTGTCCCCGTCGAAGACCTTATCAAGGGTATAAGGTGTACAAGGCGCTCTTCGGGCATTGGATTTACGACCCATCGGACCAGGTTTACCTAAACACCCCTTCGAACTCGTCGAGCAGTCGCCTTTACAAGTCTCTACCACCATTTACCGATTGCGGGCTGGGCCCTTCTCTTTGCCCCCTCCTATCAGGGATCCGAGCTACTGCGGGCCGCAAACCCGCATAAAGAAGACAGGGAGCTTCGAACACTCCGTAGCGCTGTGCCGTTGGCAGTTGTTGTTTTTGTTGTTGTTGTTTGTGTTGGACCGTCGGACCTTGGTCTCTGCCTAACAGGCGCATTGCACTACACGTATTTATGCTATTTTCATGCACTGTACCATTGCTACGTTGGGAAAATCCTTCCGGTTGGGGTAGAAAGCGAGATGTGCCATATTGTCTCGTAACAATTCGTCTTGCCTTGCTTCAGTACTGTACTGAAGTACGGTGCGCCCTGAACCTATAAAGACACCATTGGAATCCTCATCTGCCACATAAAAAAGGGTACGATGGTGTCAGTAGCGTGTATTGAAGCACAGAGTAAGGGTATCAATATTCTGAAACCTTTTTAATGATTGGGTATGTCAGTAGTCCGTTAAGGTTTAAAAAACTGAAAACGACCGCACTGTAATTATAAGGACAAACGAATCAGTGCCACGCAACCCATTCTTCATGTCCACTTCAATAGGATTTGCTGCCACCATTTCTCTGCATGACAGCGATGCAACGCCTTTGCATCAAGCCAATCAGATTATGAAGAATGCTGTGGTCGATTTCCTGCCAGCAATCCATGAGAGCTTCGGAAAGCTCTAGAGTATCATTAAACTGCCTTCCATTACCCTAAACCTTCCTCGCCAAGATTCCCCATAGGTTTTCTATAGGGTTCAGGTCCGGTGACCTAGTAGGCCACTGTAACACATTAACAACGTTGTCCACAAACCACTTCTTTGTATAAAAAGAACGATGAATAACTGAATTGTCTTGTTGATATATCCAGTTTTCTCCATGTGCCACAGCTGCAAATGGAAGAAAATTATCCTCAAGTAAACTATAGTACTTGGCTGAATCCTGCTTGCTGTGCATGATAACCAAATTGTTTCGCCAGTAATAAGGAAAACAAGACCGACTCATTAACAAACCACGTCCTTGATGGCGTCTACTTAAAACCTTCTTCTCTTTCTGAAGGTCGTGCCAATAATAATGGGAGCCATTTAGGCCGTCTAAATTGAACTTCTTGTCATCGAGGAAGATTGTTTTGTTCCATTTATCATCGATGCAAGTGACATGCTTCTTAACGCAATATGAAATGGGGTCAGAGAAGGAGCACTTATAACTTGGTATACTGCAGACGCGTATCCTTCTTTAAAAGAGCTTGATCCCGAGACCTGTGTACAGGCAGATCAAGCGCCTTAAGTGTCGGATTGGACGACTTTTCACGCTTAGATGCCTCTAATGACTCTTCACTTTAAAGCTGGAGTTAGTTTTGGAGGCCTTCCCGTCCTCTTTTTTCATCCATATGCCGGTGGATTCTTTAAAACGTTATGTACGACAGTCTTAGAGCGACTGATGGACTCAGCGATCTCCCTTATGGACAAACAGTCATTGTGAAAAACCAAAATCTGCCCCTTTTCGACATTGGTCAGTTGTTTTCCTTTGGGCATGTTGAACTGCGGTGTGGTGGACAACTGTGGTTTGAGATGGCTGTGCAAGCTAGGGAAGAAGGTAGTGTGGTCTTCTGGTCGCGCCAGAACTGGCTTACTGTTCTACTGTGTCCCTCGCGGCGTACAGTCCTTATAATTACAGTGCGACGGTAATTGGGTTTTATAGAGAAGTCACTGTATACGTTTTACACTATAAAAAAGAATGCGGGTTAGTAACACGCTTGTTCTTTGCTTTCATTTGAGCTACGGTTCAGTATCGTATCTTTTGTATTCACGTGAAAGCTAAAGGTTTTGGGGGTGTCCTTATACTTTCAGTGCGCACTGTATACAGTGCAGTATTCCCAGATGCTGTGCTATTTGTCCGAAGGTATTAGTCACAGCAAATTGGTACTGTACAGGGAGATACCTAGAAGATGTCCTACGGCAAATATCAGGACAAGCCCCGGGAACCCCAAGTAGTATCTTTCAGTAGCCGCCCATTGGCGGGAATGTCCACCACGTGTACACGTAGAAAATCTCCCCCCGAGGGGTAGTTGTACCTCGGAATGGAAGCTGCGCTGCCTGTAGTTTATGAGCGCGCGCGCAGAGATGAATAATGGGGTGGCACTACGGTACGAACGCTCAACTTACACAATTTCCAATCCTCCTCCCCGAGCCCTCACCTTACACCACTTTCCCATCTCTTCTTCCCCTAAGCATACAACACAATGAAGAGGCAAGTTGTGTCATCACAACGACGACTCTCTCAATGTGCGTATGCTCCCAAATTATAAGACCACGTTGTAGGATACGTGCACGAGTCGGGCCACCTTTCTTTTCAATTAAAGCAACACAACGACGCGGCATGGACTAAAAATGCGCCTGTGGACGTCACCTGATTGTAGTGCAATACGCACTTGAAAAGGGGAGTGAAAAGAAGTGAAAAAGGAAAAAATTGGATACTGTAGTCCGGGTTTGAGAGACACACGTGTGCGACTAAGCGCACGATTATTTTAATTATTTAATTTATTTACTAATTAGATCTAGAATCTAGAGCCGGGAGCTACTCTACTCGCCCCGGCGGGGCTCTATATAACTTAGCCCTTTGACCGACCAAGTCAATAAAGACAACCCGAGTTGCCGGAGTTGAATGTCGCCTTGGTCGAAGTCCGTCTCTACCAAGACGCTCCCTTTTTCCCTAAGCCTACGGCATCCTTCAGCGCTCGGGGGTCCCATTCCTTTTTCCTTTATTTCCCAATCGAACCCGAGTTGCCAGAGTTTGATATCGCCTTGGTCCAAGTTCGTCTTTTACAAGACATTCCCTTCTACTCTAGCCTACGGTATCCTTTGCGCTCGGGGGTCCCCTTTTTTCTTATCAATTTTCCTTTACTTCCCTATCCTAATTTCCCTTAATCTTGAGTTGGTCCCACCTTGTAGGATTGCGATCCGCAACGTGACGTCATTAGCCATGGGGCTTCTGTGTTGGTGCACCAGTGGTGCTTTTCTCAGTGTTGGTTCCATCGGAATCTGGTTGCGACCGATCCGGTGTTGGTACTTTTCCATCGGGCAGTACGACGGTGTAGCGCTGCTACGTTTTCTTCTTTCCCGACGGGCTACGTTGCCGTGTCCCCGTCGAAGACCTTATCAAGGGTATGAGGTGTACAAGGCGCTCTTCGGGCATTGGATTTACGACCCATCGGACCAGGTTTACCTAGACACCCCTCCGAACTCGTCGAGCAGTCGCCTTTACAAGTCTCTACCACCATTTACCGATTGCGGGCTGGGCCCTTCTCTTTGCCCCCCCTATCAGGGATCCGAGCTACTGCGGGCCGCAAACCCGCATAAAGAGGATAGGGAGCTTCGAACACTCCGTAGCGCTGCGCTGTTGGCAGTTGTTGTTTTTGTTGTTGTTGTTTGTGTTGGACCGTCGGACCTTGGTCTCTGCCTGACAGGGGCATTGCATTACACTGATATATAATACCAGCAACTTACAATCGTCTCCTCCAAATCTGAATGGATGTAAATTGACGTTGGTTATGATAGACTGCACGTGCCAGGATGCCCCACACGTTCTCGATAGGGTTCAAGTCGGGAGCTTTGGCGGGCCAAGGTAACGTGTAAACATCATTTGCATCCAACCAATCCTTAGTGTAATGACTTCTATGCGTTGCCGCGTTGTCCTGCTGGAAAATGAACGTATCTCCCACAGTCTCCTCAGCAAATGGGAACAATCCATCCTCCAAAACGTTACAGTAAACGTTTGAGTCCTGCTTTTCATTAATAAAAACCAAACCTGAGGTACCATTGTAGGCAATTGCTCCCCATACCATGACTGACTGATCGCCTTACTGGCGGGTAGAAAAATATCTTGGTTCTGTACGTAGATCGTGCCAATAGTGTGCGGATCCGTCCGGGCCATCCACGTTGAACTTCTTCTCATCACTGAATATGACATCGTTCCAATCCGACAGTGGCCAAGTCACGTGTTCCTTCGCCCACTCATACCTTAATGTTTTATGATTCTCCGTTAGTGCTGGAACACATTTCATTTTCTTATACGTCATGTGGCCACTGGAGGACAGTAGTTGCTGGACGCGGCGAACAGTGACGGACAGTTCCAACGTAGTTTGAAGCTGCCTAGCCGTATAGTTCCCTGTTGATGCATGCCTGAATAAAGCGCGAAGCTGAGTATTTGAAATTTCTTTCGGCCGTCCCAGCTTTTTGTTCCCTTTTTTGACGCCTTGACCTGCTAAAAAGTTGTGGATGGCCGTCTTAGACCTGCCGATGAACTCAGCAATATTTCTTTCCGGGACCATTTAATGCGCTAGACCGAGGATGCTTTCTTTTTTCTGGTCTGTTAAAGGGGTAGACTGTCCCATATTTGGCAGTAATAATAAAGAAACGGGGATTGAAGCAGATGTAGGACCGTAAATATTACTGTTTAACGTTGTTTTAAGATGATTTATATGGTGTCGTACGCGTAGAGATCTTACTTTCTTTCTTGGTCCTATGCTAATTTCGTGCGAAATAAGTGGACGACCAAGAAGAGGGGGGACACTCATCCGTTTATGTTTGTGCACTTGTCCGGGAAGAGAGCTCTTTTGGCTCTGATTGGTAGTATTAAATTTCCACGCCCATGCTTGGTTCTGTAGCGCAACGGCTGATGCTGTGCCGAAAAATTCTGATGTGGTCCTAAATTTATTTTGGGGAGTGTACTGTAGACTCTACTACTGTATGTACGAGTAACCGTTCAGTCCCTAATTCGTATTATTTTCCTAACCCGTATTCAGAATTCCGATAAAATTGCGAAACATATGATCTCCTCCTGCCTCCTTCGCGCGAAATAGTACAAACTGTTCTGGAAACGGGGTACCTTTCTCGTAGCGACGCGTGGCGCGGCAGTCCTGCACCCTTTCCGAGGGGTGCAGTGGTGTGACGCGGCAGTGGCGGGACTCACGAGGGCAGCAGACTGCTCTGTGCAGTTGTGCTTGCTTCAGAAGTTTGATAATGTCAAGCGGCTGAGGATCGTGTCTCTCCCAGATTTACTCACCCAAGCCAGAGCCGGCTTGATATAAACAAGTGGAGCTATACCTACGTATCGCAAAACGCAAACAGAACCATATCTCTCTGATGTGGGAGTTGTCTCCGACTAATTAATATCTAGAAATTAACCAATAAAATGTCCAACATCACAAGTTGATGATTCGAATAACTTCCTTATGTAAGCACCATCACTTATGTAAGCACCATCACTTCCGCTTTCTCAAGTTTGAGAATAATGCTCTACTTTCGTAACATGTGGTCGACAATATACTGCTTGATTGGATGCGTTGCTTTGTTTGTCTGCATCAGCTTCTGCAGAGCCGCGTTCGGTGCGACCTTTGTCACGCCATCCGCGGCGTTGTAGTGTCTCGAGATAAGGCCGATGTTGGCAATTGTTCTGTCATGATACGCTTGTCTCAGAGCAGAAATATCAACCACTAGGCGTGCTTCTGTGGTGTACTTGTTACCAGTGATAACATCAAAGAGCACCTTGGGGTCGGTAAGCAGTAATAAGGGGATAGGCTTTCCGAGAATTATTTGCAAGTCATGCTTAAGAATGAAGGCCTGGTCAAAGGCGTCTGCCAGAGCCAAAGTCTCTCCAGCGGCACTGGACCTAACAACCCTGCGCGACTTGTGAGATGAGAATTGGGGAAAGCAGCAGTCAAAATTCTTGTCCATGAGCAAGATGATAAATCCTGACTGACTATGATGGTCAGGTGTATTGTTAACAAAAGAATCAGAGTGCACAGTGAGCTGTAGACTGTCTTTGTCCAACTTTGGGAAACGCAAAGAAAATTCGGTTGTGGATCTTACATACTTGATTATCTTGTTCAAAGACTTGTACGAATCAGAGTTGAACGTCTCCGGTGTGACCTGTGCTGCAAAAGAAACAGCACACGCAATATCGGGTCTTGTGTTGACAACCCATGCCAGCTTAGCACGAACAGACCTGAAGTCATCAAACGTTGCAGTACCGGGTAAAAGGACGAGCTTCGAAATGTAGGCCTTTTGCGAGATAACTCTCTCTGCGGGCGTCCCTTTGATCTGCATCCCTGCAAATGGAAATGGAACCTGCGCGATGGGTTTTGAGTCAAACGTTGAGGCAGTGATTTTTGAGGAATCCTCCTCAAATTTCTTATCACCTGCCCTCAGTATGTCATCAACATAAGAACCTGAGAGACAACAAGCCTGTCTGTTACACGTTTAAAGAAAAGGGAAAAATCCCCTGTTGCCCGTTCCATTTTTAGCTCCTTCTTGTGGTGCTCGCTCAATGTCTCACCCCAATAATCACCAGCATCGCTCAGCCCGTATAGTGGCTTTACGACCTGTAGAACTGTTCGTTGTCTAGCTGAAGTACATCTGGTCGGACAAATATTTTCCTCTGCAGTTTTTCAGCAGATTGCAAATGCGCTTGGTTTATGTCCGTAGACCAGAGGTTAAAACCAAGGATCGTTGCCAGAGCAACGAGTATTCGAATTGATGACTGCTTCAGATTTGTGGCATTGTGAACAACACTGCGCTTGTCACGGTCCATATGTCCACCGAGAACATAGCGTGCCTTTAGAACTTCTTCTCCATTCTCGACGCCATTGATAGCCAATACAAAGCGAGATGGCACAATATTTGGCTTCTCCGGTAGTTCCTCTTTCATGACCAGCTTGAACGTACCTCTCTTTAAGAGCCCTTCGATCTCGCGTCTCTTCGCTTCATCAAATTGGGCACTTCGTGGATCCCTGGGAGAAATTACCTCTGTGAGATACGTATGTGCGGGCAAGCTCTTCTGCATATTGGCTGGTTCCTGATTCACCAGAGGAGGAGCACTTATGCTCTGTCCTGCGGCATTTTCTGTTGCAGGCGGCCGTGGATGACTACTATGTCTTGTAGCGACTCCTCTGGCGGGGCTCTGGTGGTGCTCCGGTGAATCAAGAAGGCTGGATATGGAAGGCAGTTTGGCAGGCTTGACTTGCGCAAGATTGAACATGCACGGACCAGTACGATCACCAAGGTCAACGTAGTTAGCCTTCCCATCTACGGAGGACACAGGATATGGTCCGGTCCACCGTCTCAGATTGTCTCTGAAGACATAAACGGGCTGATTCAGGCGGAAATAGAACTTAGCAGAGGGCGGGGGCTTTCGGTTCAATGCCTGTTTGACCCTTCTCTGTGCAATGATTTCAGCATACTCATCCCGAGCTGATAAAATTGCTTGTTCCCTTTGAACTTGGTTTGGAAGGCCTGAGTATACTCTTGGGATGCGCGGGAGTCTCCCAAACACTATTAGCGATGGCACAAGGCCCTTGGGTCCGGCCATGTATTCGAAGTGGGTGACATCTGAGTACTCGGTCGTAGTCTGTACTCTGCAAAAAGCTCATTAGCTCTGTTCTTCAAGGTCGAGTCGTTACTATAAAGTGCGCTAGAAACGGCTTGTGGCACAAACAGACCTCTCCTTTTGCTCCACAGTTACACCTGAGAACTGTAGAACTGCTCGCATGTGAAAGAACAGAACATTCATTTTGAGGCAAGGAACGGAAAGCAAGGCCTCCGGCAGAAACAATTCTTGCAGAGCGTCAATGCTTGCATCCGTTGACATGTACGTGGTAGACAAGATATGCAACAATCCATCCTTAAATACATGCTGTTCCTCAGACAGCACTCGCACTTTCTCGATATTGTCGATGAGACTTGTACGCGCATGTTCACGTGTACTCTCTTGTGTGACGCTGTCTACCATAAATCCAGTTTCACTCAGTCCACGAGAGAGGTTCTTGTTCACGAGACTGAAAGCAACTCCGACCCGTAGCCTCGCTCAGATTACTGCCGACTCCGCTTGTGCCAACTAGGAGACCCACACTCACAGTGATTTGGGTCGGTCCTATAGCACTAAGTAGGACTTACTGCGCACCGTGTTCAACGGAACAGGGGGTACGGCGAATATATAGCCTGGCAGTAGCCCTCGCACTAACGGTCCAGAGGACCGCTTCGCACTTTAGTCCGGCAAGCTCTGCGCTACCGGTAACCGGGCGCAAGATTTGCGGCGAGCTCAAGGCTCGCTCTAGCTAGCTTTGTCTTGTGGCTCCGGCAAGACGACGAGCAGAATCGCGTTCAGTTTCGTGTGCAACCAATCTCTCTCGTTTTCCAGGTCCGGTTTCGGCAGTGGCTTTTGGAGTCAAGTGACGATTTTGGGAATGCGGGTAGGCCAACGTTTGTTCCATCCACTTATAAGTGTTCTGGAAGCAGGGTACCTTTCTCGTAGCGACGCGTGGCGCGGCAGTCCTGCACCCTTTCCGAGGGGTGCAGTGGTGTGACGCGGCAGTGGCGGGACTCACGAGGGCAGCAGACTGCTCTGTGCAGTTGTGCTTGCTTCAGAAGTTTGATAATGTCAAGCGGCTGAGGATCGTGTCTCTCCCAGATTTACTCACCCAAGCCAGAGCCGGCTTGATATAAACAAGTGGAGCTATACCTACGTATCGCAAAACGCAAACAGAACCATATCTCTCTGATGTGGGAGTTGTCTCCGACTAATTAATATCTAGAAATTAACCAATAAAATGTCCAACATCACAAGTTGATGATTCGAATAACTTCCTTATGTAAGCACCATCACTTATGTAAGCACCGTCACAAACTAAGCTCCTTTCCGACTATGCAACTGATTTCGCGCCATCAAAAAGGACCCCATATAGCCACTCGGGGATGGAATGCATGGTGCAGACCAAAAAAATGGAATAGAACTACATAAACCACTAACTGTGGGAACGAGATGGCCTCCGAATTGCCTAAGTTGTGTGCTCTCGCCCCAGAACGGTCAGCTCGAGCCCGGATTTTGTCTGACACAAGGAGGGTTCGTAGACAAAGTGCAGAGATGAGGGCTGTGAGGCGTGCATTTGAGATCTGATTGATGGGCCACGTCGCTTTCTGTTGAATGCACCAGAAATACGAATTAGGAAAATCCCTCTAAACAGGCTCCATTTGAATGTTTTTAGCTGACGTGTTGTCAGAGCAGGTGCCTATCACCAAAGTCGACTGTTGGTATAACAGATGCGTTTTTGTTTGAAGATGCGCTCGACTCTTTAAAGTGTCCAAATCGTTAAAGAAATGCTTTTTTTTTAAATCTATCCAGCTCAGTGTCGGTAACAGAACAAAATACGAATTAGGGACCGAACAGTTACATGTAGACCAAGGTTATTAAATCTCACCCCGTCGGTATACCATGCTGTATTACCATATGGTAAACTATGTATATTGCGAAGGGTATAGCTCTATACCCTTCGCAGTAGAGTAGCATGTTTTGGTCCGAGTCCATGCTTGATACTGTATTGCATCAACAGTAAACAACAGCTACGCAAGAACGATACGTTTCATGTGCGAGTGAATACAATTTCCCGTGTTCAAAGTGACGATATTAGGAATTCTGATGTCAAGATTGCAAAGGCTGTAGCAGTAGCCATGCGGTTTGCACGATGGTGTGCACAACGTTAAATAGGGTTTAAAAGGGCCGAGTTCCTAAAGGGTCTCCTCTTCAATGCAGTTGTGCTCCCAAGGTAACCGCGGAAAAGCTGGAATGCAAAACTATAAAAATTCAAGCGAAGGTTGGGCTATCTTGAGATGCTCTCTTGACATCCACACAGCGTCTCTGATCAATTCAGAAGGGGTCACACTCCATATGAAAAGGGCGGGGGTTTCTAATCGAAGTGCAGTTGCTGACTAGTGTCTAGACGACCGGCAATTTGCCTCATATGAGGTCAGGCTTGGCCTCATATGAGGCCGGGTTTTTTTTTGCAAAAATGTATACATTAAATCGAAATTTTATAAAATCAGTTTAGACACCATTTCTTTAACCAATATTCCCTCGGTAATAGCTTCCTGCAAAACATCGGGATAGCAGTTATGAATACACAGAAATACTAAGAATCTAATATAGTTTCAACAATCGGATGATATTTTAAACAGGCGTTTTGGTTTCGAAGATATCAACAAAAAACGTTTTGATGTTCTTTAAAAAAGCTTCTTCTTTAGGTATTCTCAAAAAGCCTGGAAAGGACGTGCAGATCTCACCAAGCTCCACCCTTCCAAAGCGCAGAAGTCAACTGCGGTGGCGAGAGTATATTTTTCCATTTTGTTCAGCTCGCACAAGTCGAGAAAAATTAAGTTGAAAAGTGACCTCATATGAGGCCATTTGTCACCTAGACACTAGAGCTCATGGTTTTCTTGTGCTAAAAATCAGGGAATGTGTAAAGAAGTGTATTGTGTGAGAGCAAGGCAACCAGTGCGCTAAATTTCGAAATTTTAGAGATTTTCCCCTGTTGGCATGTCAACTGGTGCGCTAATCGCATTTTTCGGTTGCTATCTGGAAGCACCTATCTCTATATTCGTTTCTTTCCTGGCGCAGGATAGAAATGGATATAGCACGCGATCACTCAGAATTCATCGATATTTCATAATCACTATAACCAGTCATCTTTCGAGTGCTATATGCGCCGTGCTTCAGACCCCTTGTCTTGGCGAAAAACTTGGGAAAAACTAATACTCGGCCCCTTGCGGGCCGTCACATATGGCGACGCACTTGTTGCGTTGCGCACTGTTTAGAGCGCTGCATGGCTAAAAATGTGCGCTATAAATTAGCGCACTGGTTGCCTTGCTCTGAGCGGTGTGCTCTGATCCCACATGGTAGTGCTACGCAAAACACGGGCTTGAGGGGCGTCCGTTGGAGGTGTAATGCGTCCAGGCGAATCGAAAGTTGAACAAAAAAAAGGGACAGCGGGGGATGAAAGAAACAAAAGAAGAAGTGGGAGCTTAGCGCCTTAGACCACTCGGCCACGCTGCCTAATCAATTGTGACAGCGGTGAGATTCGAACTCACGCATACAAAGTATACTACGACCTGAACGTTGCGCGCCCCACTTCGCTGATGAAGTGCGGATTTCATTTGTATTTATACCCGAAGTTATTTGTGATCCAAAGCATGAAAATCGGATCGCGAATGGATCACGTTGGGGGCCTCTGAAAAAATTAGGGGAGAACGGCGCCTCGAATGGATCAGAAATAGGATTTACAGTTCTCTGTCAACCAAGTGCAAAAGGCGGGCGGGACGCGGCGGTGCGGAAGACCTCCCGCAAGGCGGTGAATTTGAGGCGGTGGATGTGTGATGGCCGAATTCAGAGGCGTCATCGGGCGCTGTTCCACTTCCGGGCATCGTTCCGCTGTTCCGCCTTGATTTCGACCAGTTTCTGCCATCTGCCGCATGGATCAAAGTGTTTTGATCACGTACTCATGCCCACGTACTCATGCCCAGCCTTAGGTACCGCTCCCGCGACAGACGCTTCAACGTGTCCACTGTAAAGAAACCGCGGTAGTCCACCGCCAGAAACAGCCCAGGTCGCCAGCCATCGACAAACAATGAAAGACCTCGTTACAGGCACAGGGTACACTATGCCCCGAGGGTGTTCACGGCAACGATAAAGCCAGTGGGTTTAGTGGCATGGGTGGCATTACCCGTCTTAGCCGCACGCAGCGTACGCTAGTCGAAAAGCCCAGGTTACCACTCGAGTGGTACAATGACAAAACTCACGGCAAGCAGCTGCCGACCTCGCTTTATTTTGCAACGGTAAATGAGATCTCACTCCCCTTCACCACAAAGTTCTGGCTCGTGTTGGACCTGCCGCCCCTCCTACTCACCAATTTCCCCATCACGGTCACCCTGAGCTTCCAAGTCGTCGGGCCCTCCTCACAGTTTGTCGTGTGCTCCGCAAACACGTTATACGTCCCATCCATGAGCATCTTCCCTCTGTACACGATTCTCTCCAGCCCGCTGCGCTTCTTCGTCCCGCACGTGACTTCGTTACGATCCTTGAGCAGCCGTCCCGCCTCGCTGCGCGGCGCCGCGAACGACACCATGCCACCATCCGGCTCCGTCACAAACAGGTCCAAGTCATCGTTCGAGTTCCACATGAGCTCGACCTGCACCTCGACGACGCGCGAGCGAAACGCGACGCAGTCGCCCGCGGCGCCGCCCGTCTGCACGTTCCTCATGTCGGCGCGGAGGGCCCACGAGCGCACGGGCAGCTTGACGCACTTGGCGGTGAGCGCGCCGACGACCGGGCGCGCGATGATGACCGAGCTGTTCCGCCGCACGGCCGTGCGGAAGGTGTTCTTCGGCAGCGTGCGCCCGCTGCCCGTGGGGAGGCGCGACACCAGCGTCGTCGCGTCCCGCGTCACCATCGCCTCCCCCGTCGAGAACACGCGCACCTCCGACCCGTTGCGGCAGATCGGCTGGCTCGCCTTGGCCCCCACTTTCGAAAACACGGCTAGCTGCGGACCGCGACATAGCTCGAATTCACACTCGCCGCCGCACGACAGCGGGGTGGCCATCCGCTCGGAGGCGAACGGGAATGAGGCGCATGGCGTCGCGGTGAGGCACAGCAGGCAGGCCAGGGTGATGGAAGCGAGTCGGTTGGGTTGGAATAGCATGGTGGTTTGAGGGTGGTTTGAGGGTGGTTTGAGCGATTGTGGTGGGGAAGGTCAAAATACTTTCCAGCGGTTGTGGTTGCAATGCGAGTGGCGAAACGAGATTCGAGTTGCGGTTGATATACGGGGAAGAAGGAAGATTCGGCGGCGGGGTGCGTGGACAGGATGGACACAATTGGGGTGTTGAGGGGGGCTGTTGAGGGGGGGTGTTGAGAGGGGTTATAGAGGGGGGGGTTATACATATATGTATAGAGTGGGGTTGAGTAGGAATGAGATGTATGATTTGGTGCACAGGGGAGTTTTTTCTCCAGCGGCGAATTTGGTGTGTTGCGGGCGGGCTTAATATAGAGGGGGCAGTCTCGCGGGATAAAGTACGGGGAACCCATGGAGTGTACCAAGGGTACAGTAAAATACGTAGTTTACATCACTGGCGACGGAGGTACCCTGTACACGCATCGGGCTCCGACGTGCCTTGATCCTGACCAATCTGTTTGCAATGTGTTTTGCAAGCGTGTGCAACTCGGCGTAACGTTGCCGTCCGGCTTGTCGGAGGACGTGCATGACCACTAGTACGGTAGTGTGACGGATGCACCACAGCGCCGGACTGTACGTGCATGGGCAATGGTTGTACCCTCCGAAGGGTACCGGTACCGGTACCTACCATACAGGGCCGTCGGTAAAGCCCCTCCTCTGTTTGATTCGAGAAAAGGTGGTCCCACCTCCCAGGAGGTGATGCATTCCTCAAGCACAGCGACTGTGGAAATGGGCTCTCTCTACCGTAAACCATTTACACAGTTGATGGTTTTTGTGTTGGGGGATTTACGGAGCCGCGGTACGTAACCGAATAGCGTTCCTCGATCGACGTCATGTACGGTATGCATCCATTTTCCAGGGCGGCGAAGAAATTCAATTTCTTCCAAATTTTTTCTCGCATCCCTCACCGCAGTCTTGCGATCAAAGGCGATCCGGGATACTGTATACGGCGTGCCGTAAAAGTACCTAGAAGGTACCGTACAATTGTACGAACCGTATACTGCACACTTCTTCCCACTCTCACGTTGGAGAGCATCTCCAACGGCGAGGGTCTATAAGCACACACTCACACTCACACTCACATGCTGCACGAACAAACACGTGTGCCGTCCTGTGCTCCGTCCTGTGTTCCGTCCTGTGCTCCGCCCTGTATGCCCCCCACCCCATGAGCACGCCTGCCGTTCACTAGTTTCGATGCAGCGCACGTACTTACAATATCCCCGTCGTTCTCGCCACCCAGCCTCCCTGACCGTACCCACTGCAAAAGCAATCACACTCTGCGATTTAGAAACTGTCCCCTGGGACCTGGGACAATGCTTAGAGAAGCAAACTTCGAAAAAAGAACGACGAAACCCCCTTCTTCTTTTCTCGCAACCGCCGTACGGAGTTGAAGAGAGCGCGATCCACAGAAGACCCGGAGAGAGGAAGGCTGTTGTCGCTTCCCCCTCTGTCACACCTGCTTCTACTCTAACAGCAACAACCAGAAGAAAGCCACCTACGCCATGTGGGTATGTACCGTACTTACAGTACCCTTGGTGCAGTGCTTTGCGCTTGCTGCGTACGGTCACTGCGATGTCAGGGGGATTCTATTCCCTCCGTCCAATGACCTACAGCACTCAACTTGTGTAGGAAGCCAACGCCGAAGAGCACTGCAACAAACGGAAAGCCTGCCGTTGTCTGTGCGGATCTATGAAAAGTCACGAGGGGAAGGGGCTCCTACCGGGATCAGCAGCGAAAAGCTTGCGGATCACCACTGGGAACATACGAGGAGCGTTTCGACGTGACAATGCAAGCCGCCGAATGCCGTTGCAGGACACGTCCTGTGGGTGGGAAATCTCCGCGGCCATGTGATGATGCCCACACCCCACCGCCTTTATCGCTGCCATGACAAACATTGGACAAACATTTCATGACAAAATGCTAATGCCCACGTATCGCCGCACATCCCCTTGTCTACCGGCTGACGGGGACATACGCGCCGTGACAGCGGTGACATTAACAGGTTTTGGGGAAAACCGTAATGTTACTGAAAAGGGCTTGGCGGGGTTCAGTGCAGTGCAAAAATTGCAGATGTCCGCACTACTGCCGAAAATGTCTGCACCATAGTGCAGACAATAATCAAGCCAACAATTGTACTGTAATTACAATGGTTGACAGTCGCTGTAGCAGCCGATAGACAAGCATATTGTCGCCTCGATCCCATCGTGCAGACACGCTGTGCGTCGTGCGATATGAGGCCCTCGGCAAGCCTCGGTGCTCATATCTGCACTCGGCGCGTGTCTGCACTCGAATCGAGGCGACAACCCCTACTTGTTTCTTTCGCACCTTCATACGTCTACTAGGTATTCGTCATGTGCCATGCCTGCATGCCTCGGTACGACAGGATGTCTTCGCCGAGAAATTTTAGCCGCTATTCACGTAGGCAGTCAAAACGACCTCGTTGTTTGGGTCCCTGTACAGTATGCCACCGGGCCGCCGCTCCATTGGCATGCCATGCGCGAAGCACCGTACAATACTACGGACTACAGTCCATATCAATAGTGCAGTACTGTGCCACGCTGTAAAATACTGCACTATTGGTGTATTGCACTACTTCAGGAAAGATCTCGCCAATCACTTTTACAGCGTAGGTTTACTTGAAGAAATGTACGTTACACACGTGTCGAAAGTCGTGACAAGCGGCTTTGACCTGCACTATTGACGGTTTGCACTAATCACAACTTCACTATTGGGGAGGTATGTACTCGCTGTAGTTCGAAGGTCAAGAGGGACTGCCCTTCCTTACTTATATCCCTGATCTACGGTACCAACCGTACTGTACCCTAAAGGGTACGGTACCTGAAGGTACCGAAGGGTACTGTATGATCGGGGCATTTGTCTCAACGTGCCCCCTCCCCCCCTTTGGCCATTTTCAGTCTCTGGCCGAAATGTTTACCAGCAGCAAAAATCAGCAGCTCTCACCTTAGAACGGCCATAGCTTTAAGTCACGCAGACATGTTATTCTTCGAACCACTTTAAATACCTAGTCTTCTCTCGCTCATCTCTTCATCATCACATCGTCACGCACACACTCAGAATCTCTCACACACCATTTTACTAGTTTTCCTACTCAAGTTCCTATGAAAATGACTTCGCCAGCAAGCCTGCCGGTCAAGCGTCTATGCATCTTCTCGGATGGGTCGTGGTCGGACGCCGAAAAGGAAGTGGGGACCAACATCTTCACGATGGCCAAGGCGGTGAAGCACACATGCAAGGAAAATATCTCGCAACTGGTGTTCTACGACGCTGGGGTGGGCACGGCCGGGAGCGTGTCGGACCTGATCAGAGGCGGTGCGTTCGGCGACGGAATCGACCGGAACATACAAGACTTGTACTGGTTCCTGGCGCTAAACTACACGGTGGGCGACGAGGTGTACCTGTTCGGGTACTCGCGCGGGGCGTACACGGTACGGTCGCTGGCGGGGATGATCGAGCACGCGGGGCTGGTGGGGCGGGACCACGTGGACTTTGTCAAGGAGGCGTACGACCTGTACCGGTCCGGGGTGGGGAGCGAGTCGGGCGAGGCGCGGGCGTTCCGTGCGGCGCACGGGGAGCGGATCGCGATCAAGCTGGTGGGGTGCTTCGACACGGTGGGAGCGCTCGGGCTGCCGGAGACCCTACCGCTAGGGCTGGGGCTCGGGCGCGACCGGGGCAAGTACGAGTTCCACCACACGCGGATCGGGGAGCTGGTGGAGCACGGGATCCACGCGCTGTCGATCGACGAGACGAAGAAGGTGTTCCTGCCGACGCGGATGGAGGAGCACGCGCGCCGGCGCGCGGGGCAGGTGACGGAGAAGTTCCTGCCGGGGCACCACGGCGGGATCGGCGGCGGCAGCCGCGACGAGCTGGGACTCGCGCACAACGCGCTGCGCTTCATGCTCGACG
Organism: Chondrus crispus; assembly: GCF_000350225.1. NCBI lineage: Eukaryota > Rhodophyta > Florideophyceae > Gigartinales > Gigartinaceae > Chondrus > Chondrus crispus. The sequence continues at coordinate 42,962 of NW_005178982.1, forward strand.
AGATGCGGCGGCGCGGCGTGGCGCTCGAGCTCGACGAGGCGCAGATGGGGCTCGCGCACGACATCTACGCGCCGCCCGTGGACGGCGGCGGGTTCGGCGACGCCGCGCTCCGCTTCGTGACGGGGACGCAGGCGCGCAAAGTCGGCGGCGTCGAGTGGCTGCATGAGAGCGCCGTGCGGAGGTGGGTGCGCGTCAAGCAGTGGCGCCCCGACGCGCTCAAGGGCATGGAGGAGGCGATCCGCGAGGCAGGGCGCGCGATGGGCGCGAGTTGGGCGGCCGACGCGGATGGCATACGGGCGGGGGCTCCCGGGCCGGAGCGGCCCGGGCTCGACGGGGCATGCGTTCGTGGGAGGAGGTGAGGGGAAGACCCGCGTTGGCGGAAGGCGCGTAAAGTTTTGCGATCGTGTAAAGGTTGGAGGGCGGAGATTCGGGAGATTATTGTGGGACGCAGTGCCGTAGTCGGGCACAGCGAGCGGGGTGGCGCACAGCGAGCGAGTGCGGCAGTCTGGCGGGCAGTCTGGCGGGCAGTGTGCACAGGAGCCTCCGTTCATAAAGTTATTGTGCTGTACCACTCCAGAAAAGTATTATTTGGTAAAAAAGGCTAATTTAGTGATTCAGTTCTCGTTGCTCCCACTGTACGAAAGCATGCCGCTGAGGTAAACTCAGTGCGGACAATGGGTACAGTCACTCATCCCTGGACTCCAGGGAAACGCTCTGGGGCTTGGAGCATTCACCACGTCTACAGTTCCCCGCAATGTTGCCTCCTCGTCTTCGAAAAGCTGAAGGAAAATGTCAACAACGAAAAGTCCGCTTCACTTGCAATAAAAGGGGCAGAGATACTCCTAAAAATCATGATAGCGTTAACAAGATTGTTATGAATGCAAGTGCTCCCAGGCCACAAGTACCAAGAGAAAAGAGTCACATGGGCAGAAAAGAAATGATTCAGCTCGGGACGCCGGCAATTTATCTGACATATGGCGATTTATTGCGCGCAGGAAGCAGAAAAAATTGAGGAGGATCGGCTACAGCAACAAAGGCGGGGGAGAAGGCTGCCCGGCAAAAAAAAAAACAAAGAGAACTGCAGAAAGAACAGTAAGCAGAAGCGAAAAAGCTGAGGGCACAAAAAAGTCTGGGAAGCATGAAAAGTGGCAAGGCCTCAAAGCCTGTCAACTCAACCAAGAAGCGGGCACGATCAACTGCGGTTCCAAAGGCGCACGAAGGCCCCTCCCCAACGGCGTCAATTCCTCATCATTCCCCATCAACGTTGCCGCGTCCGCGTTACTTGGTCTTTCTGGTGCCGGTCAAATTACCAAATGGGAGATTCTGTGATTGGGGGGGTGATGTCACCCTAATTCTGCAAGCTGTCAGCAACAGCATGCAGAATTAGACAATCGGGGGCGTGACAGGGGAAAAGGTGGATGGCATGGAGGGTGAATAGGAAGGGGATGGACGGCTCCGTAGGTGATTTTCATATGTCACCATCGTTTCCAATCACAACGGAAAATAGACCTTTTTCTAAACATCTGTGTATTGCCGCACCAATAAAGGAAAATTCGAGGATTCTCTGATCCAGTACGGCTAGAGATTCTGTATCTCCTCCCGGTTGATTAGCAAACGCAGAGCATCCATCACTACCAGTCTGACCTCATTTGGGCAAGGGGAAGTAGTTTTTCAAGTTAATTTAAAAAGATGTTACCAAATTATACTTTCGTGGAAGGGTACATTGTACAGGGTACTGTTGTGGATTCTCCCATTTGTGAGGTGCCGTGATAGACCTCAAGTGATATGTTAAGGGGTGGCAGCTTATTCTACAGGCAATAGGTGAGAGCACAACAGGCTCGTGGGGTCGTCTTTTCCCCACCGGTAAAACTCTGTCCTTCCTCTTTCTTTTGCTATGAGTCATCCGACTTGCTCTACTTATACTGGTAGCTTATGCCCTTTGGCGTTGTTGTTCCAGGGGAGATCATTCTCCGCAAGTAGAACAATTAGCAAATTGGCTTGTCCCCACTAAATTTACTCACCTGACTGCAGAATGCAACTCTAACCAACCAACCAACAGTGGTATCTTGGGATGCAATCCTTTTGAGTTGAGATCCTAATTGACAAAAGTCAACCACATCCCGACTGCAAACTATCCATCGCCGCAGAGAGCCACAGTCTTCCTGTATCTTGCCTCAGTAAAACGTGTAGCGATCTGCACATCACCCAAGTCACCCAAGTCCGGTAGAGGTACTGCAGTTGCTGCAACCAGAAAAAAAGAATCCTTTTTCTCCGCTCCCATCATTCAAACTTTCGCTAACATAAAACCACTCCATCCAATCTTCCGAAACGCTTTGTAGAATTCAAGAGAAAGGGGATGGGGAGGGGGAGTCCAACTCTGTCATCAAACCCTCATGGAATGGTAAAGATGCGTGTAGGGAGGAGATATCCTTCGTAGGGTGGCGCAAACTGATTGGCAATGACACTGCTTGATTCTTGAGACATTATTAACAGTATCTCTATAAATAAAAATTGCTTCCACGACCTCCTCCCTCATTTCTTCTTGAACTGCCTCAATATTCTGTTTTTTTCCAAAAGGGGAGTGTGCAATTGATACGTCCTCTACGTCGCCAAGATAACCATCATTTCAGCTTGACTCAAAGTGTGGTAGGCTGCATCGCGCAGAGCGACGGGCGTCGCTGTCAGGGGAAGAGCGCTGGCAAAAAGGAAGGGTACAGAAGTCCCCCCGCTGCCTCCCTTCCTCCAGGTGGGGGGAGGAGCGGTACGTATTTATTAGGGCGAGCGGCGAGCTCGCGGGTGCGCGCGGGCCAATACAAGACAGCCAAGTAGGCGCGCGGGATTGCGTGCGCTGGATGCTCCACGTGTACACGTGCTTGTGTGCCGCGCTCCACGTGTACTGCGCGCCGCACAAAGACCCTGATTTTTCAACACCGGTATCGCGAAGACACCATCCGGGGGGGGGGGGGAGGGGGGGCGGAGAAGGTTGTAGCACGGGGGCTAGCTAGCCGTGACCATTCTTCAAAGGTGACTTTCGTTGGCAGCACGCCGGATTCACTGCGTCCACTACGAACACTAGTGTAAAGAAGTATGTGTATTCCCTCCGCATTCCTAGTCCTCCGCATTCCTAGTCCTCCGCATTCCCTAGTGTCTAGTGTAGTGTTTATCCGACCAAGCGTTATCATAACATAAAAATCTACGAATTTGACTTCTCTTTTCAACTTTGATAGCCACAGTTTCTATTTTTCTTTGGTAGAATGACTCATTTTTTTCTAAAGTTCGAACGGAATAGAAAGCTCTCAACTCAATCTTTCTATGCTGCTGGTATAAAATTATCTTAAAGAAAAATGCTTGCTGTGGGCCTACTTTTTCTTTTGAACACTTTTACATGCATCAACGACTTGGTTTCCGCTAGAATCGACAAGCTAATGACTTACCTGTGGTGATCGCCTTTTAGTTTCAAAAAGCAGAAGTGAAATCGCGCCTTGGGTTGTTTAGAAAAAATAAAATAATCTTTGTCTTCATATGAGGGTTATCGGTCCGGTAGACACTGGTCTAGACGACAAGCTATATGCCTCATAAGAGGTCACGATTGGCGGCCTCATAAGAGGTCACGATTGGCCTCTTATAGCGCCAGCTTTTTATACACACGTTAAATCGAAACTTTATAAAGTCAGTTCGGACACCATTTCTTTAACGTACATGCCCTCTGCAATAACATCTTGCAAGACATTTAGATAGCAGTTGTGAATACACAGAAAACCTAAGAATATAATCAAGTTTCAACACGCGGTTGATATATTGAACAGGCGTTTCGGTTCCGAAGATATCAACACATAACGTTTTGAGGTTGGTCAAAAAGGCTTCTTTTTTAGGCATTCTAAAAATGGCTGGAAAAGACGTGCACATCTCACCAAACTCCATTCTTCCACAACGCAGAAGTCAACTGCAGTGGCGAGATTATATTTTTTCTTCTTGTTGAGCACCACAAGTCGAGAAAAATATGTTGAAAAGTAGCCTCATATGAGGTCACTTGTCGTCTGGGCACTAGAGCACATGTAAATTACACTACCTATATTTTCTGTATGCCGTTTGCCTCTAGTTCACAGATCCAGCCTTCTGCATATGTAATAGGAGGCACCCTTAGGGTGACCCCACCGCCAACTAAATTTCTGTCCTAAAATTCCAACCACTAAAGTTTGGACCGATGGACTAAAGTTCGGACCGATGGAAGAAATTTTGAACCCCACCGCGCCACAATTTGTCCTAAAGTTTAGAATTTGGGAAGGATTCTTTTCCAAACCAAAATTATTTGGTCGAGATTTTTGTCCAAAGCGCCGTTTGGGCGAGCTTCGTTCTATAGTAACGGTACAGAAAACATCTGAATTTCATGTGCTTACAGCTCTACCAAAGCTCTTCCAAATGGCTTTGGGGCTGTTTTGACTGAAGTCCCATCAATAGTGTGGGACGCAAAAAGGAGTGTTGGGCAGCCTTCGCTCGTGGACATTTCCCATCTTCTCCCTCCTTCTCGTCTTCTGAGAAGTGCAGGCAATGGCTGAGGTGGTTACTAGGACTGATGACTCGGCAGTAAGAGTGAGGAAAAAGGGTAAGGGACTGGGGTGGTCAGACGAGGAGAATCTTGCCCTGTGCGTTGCTTAGAGCGCAGTGTCTGAGAACGCCGCGAATTGAAAGCGTGGCGTACTTGCCGAGTTGATAATTCCCAAACAGGAGCCTACATATTATGGAGAGCGGGCAAGTGACGAGCAAAAGTTGCCGCCAATTGTGGAACAGACGCGTGCAGTAGCTTGCTTCTTTGCGCCAAATGTATTTCTACGACATACTTGTAGCCTAATTGGGGTGACCCTGAATATGAATAGATGTATCGTGTTACAGGCGCGGTGGGGTTCATCTCTGAATCACCACCTCCCCCAAAGCGCGGCTTGATTAAAAGATAGTAGATCCAATTACCGGAGGACAACTGTCTGCTTTTTGCGATTTTGGGCAAGGCGCGGTGGGGTCACCCTAAGGTTGTGCACGCCAAGTCAACAACACAAAGGGATAACGACTTGCGTTTATTCAGCTCTTTGGGTGCCTTTCACAGTCTGGCTGAGGTCAACTTGTGTGCGCATTCAATGTTCCATCTTCCGACTTCTTGTTTTCATGGTAAACTGCAATTCGAGCACCTGAGCTTCATTCTCTTTGTCAGTACGTCATCGCTCTCATTAGGCAGAAGTGCTAGTTGTTCGTCTTTAGGAATTAAATGGATTGTCGTCTTGCACTTCAAGCGTATTCCGATGGGTGCATCCTGTCCCGTTAAATTTTCCTTTTTTTATTGGGATTTTCTGTTTTCCGCAGCAAACACGCCATCGCACTTGTTCATACAGTACGCTGGAATACTGTACGGGATCAGTTCCGTTTGGAAGCCGAGATGGCTTCCACCCTCGCCGCGTGGATTCTCGCGTTAGCACTACACAAGACTCGGCGTTCTTTCAGGAGGGAGATGTATGCCTGGTCACATGTCCCTTTGACGTATTTCCTCCACATTTCTGACCGTGTGGCAACGTGGGAGCTTCTTTGTCTTGCAACTGCTGACTGTTGTGTCAGATTCTCGCGGGTCCCAGTTGGTCTCTGACTGGACGGCATGCGTTGTCTTTGAAAAAGTCTTTACATGGCGGCAACGGCAACATGGGGGCGTAATTCAGGCCGCTTTTCATTGCTTCTCCTGGAAGACGGTGAGGTTCTTTTGTCAGACCTAGCTGTGCAATACCGTCTAATCGCAGACAACGCATCAACATGTGACAGTCAAAATGTTAATAGGCACTTACACAGATTTCTCGCAAAGTCGGAGAATGGCACCATTTCTGGACGCGTGAAAATTGGCACGAAGAATATCTTCTTTGACAGTGATGACTGGCGTGATCCTGTTTTCCGAATATCGATCTCGTGTGTTGATAGAGCCTGTCTTTCTAGAGATGGTGAGCAGTCATCCGGAGGCGACCACAACAGGGTCTCAGAAGTTTCGCATCCAAATGCAGAAGACCAGGAGACGTCAGTCTTGGTTTTCGCGAAAAGCGGTCAGTTGCAGCGGGAACACGGCAACGATCATGCATACATTGACGTCCATGTCAACGGCGTGCATAGTTTTACGCCTTCGTACACCTCAGAACAGCATTTGCTCGATGAAATACAGGTCTTATTGCAGATCAATTCCTTGCCATCACGACGCAAGCGCGAAGAACGATTGCGAGATCTAGTGGCAGAGCGGGAGTCGAAGGTCGCATTTGATATAACCCTTCTGGAACATGATGAGTTGGAGCACGAATTGTTAGATTCCTCTGCTTCTGCCGTATATGCCATAGCCAGAGGACCGGGTAGGTTTCGAATATACCCCACGAATGTCTACTTTATGCCAATACACGGAGAGTCATCGGAGGCCGTCAAGCGAATACCAATCCGAAAGATACGCTCCATTCGGCGAATGCGACATGGCTGTCAGAATGCGGCACTGGAGCTTGGTTACATTGAAACCTCTGAGGAGGATGATGCACATCGAATAGCCACCTTCATGGTTTCCTTTCCAAGCTCTGCTGTACGCGAGAAAGCCGTTGAGGTATTACTTGGTTTGGTGAAAGAAGGTGTAGAGCTATATGACAGAAGAGAATTAGAGGTTGCCTTGAGCAAGTGGAGAGCGGGAGAGATGTCAAACTTCAGCTACTTGATGTATCTGAACTTGGCGGCCGGCCGAAGCTTCAATGATCTCTCTCAATATCCGGTGTTTCCATGGGTAATTACCGACTACGAATCTGACGAGCTTGATTTGAACTTGCCATCAACTTTTAGAGATCTCTCCTTGCCGATAGGGGCTTTGGACCCGAGGAGGTTGGCTGTGTTTTCAGAAAGGTTTGATGCCATGCCACCACCTCGTTTCTTCTACGGAACTCACTATTCTACTCCAGCGTACACAATTAACTACCTGGTTCGTGCTGCACCGGCTGCTATGCTTCGACTCCAGAACGGACGCTTTGATAACCCGGATAGGCTCTTTAACAGCATTTCGAGTACATGGCGGGGGGTGTTATCAAATCAAGGAGATGTGAAGGAACTCATTCCGGAGTTTTTCGCCATTGGCATAACAGATGGCGCCGCATCAGGAGTTTTAACAAGCCCGTCGACCCCAGGTCAGTTTCTTGACAACATTCAAAGCCTCGATCTTGGTGTACGTCAGGATGGTAAAAAAGTAACTGACGTGGAGCTTCCGCCATGGGCAGGCGGAAGCTCAGAGCGCTTTGTGAGACGAAACCGAGACGCTCTTGAATCTCCCTTTGTTTCTGAGAGGCTTCATACGTGGATTGATATCATTTTTGGAGTGAAGAGTGGGAGCGCTGATGCGAAGAACGTGTTTTACACAGATGCCGCCATTCCAAACTCAATGAATACTGAAGACATATCGAAGATGACGGGGGAAGAGATCGCGCAATTGGAAACAGTTTACCTAGAATTTGGGAGAACACCTCGACGCTTGTTCGAGTATCCACATCCACCGCGGTACGGTTATTTTCATGAAACTACAGACCAAATGGGTGATTCAACAGATATCAATTGGTCTGAACAGCCACAGCTTGACATTGAAACAGAGAAAGAGATCGATAAACAAAATGAGATCTGCAGTACTGTAACTGATTATAGGACAGACAGTCATTCTCGGAGGAAATGTATCAAGACTGCTGCCGATGATGACCGGCATCTACAAACTGGCACCTCATGGGGCCCACACTCTCGACGCCGCAATTCAGTGTTATCTGGTACAGGGGAGCATGTCCTGCTTTCTTATGAACCGAAGGATGAATGTGATCCTCCAGAGCTTCATTCATCTTGTATCGCAAATGTCATACAAGCACCTGAGGACCGTAACTGTTCGAATGCGATTCTTGATATTTGCATTGTTGAAAGTCATCCTGTGGGGAGAACAGATTCATTGCAGCAAGTCAATGATGATCCTTGGCTTTGTACTGTTTGGCTCGATGGTCACCTTAAGATCTATAGTGAATCCAGCACTATTCGTTCAAAGTACTTAGGAGATGTTTCCAGCGTTGTGTATCTATCTCCAAAAAACGTTGTTTACGGAACACAGTCTGGAGATATCAGAGTGTACTACGTCAACACAGGGCGAACCGAAGACCTTCAAAGGGCGGCACATGATGCAGAAGTGACTGCATTGGAGTGCGTGCAAGACTTGCAAGTCATAATCTCCAGCTCCAAGGACGCCAGTGTCAAAGTGTGGCATTTTGACATGCAAAACCAGAGTTTGGCTTCGCTCAAAATAGTTCAAGAATTAGACGCTGAGAGTTCTGTGGAAGATATCAACGTATGCATCGCTCCTGTTAAACGACCGACAAGCACAGTCGATGCCATGCCACAGTTACTGATTGCAGCAGCATCTTTCGAAGGAGACCTGGTGGCCTGGAGCATTCCTGCTTCGGGCATGGAGGAAGACTTCCCAGAGCCTATTTGGAGGGTGGAGTGTCCTGGAAGGTCTCAAAAAGCCCGCGGGGATGCACCAAGGACGAGAGTACGAAATCTCACGTGGCTTTATCAGGGTTTGACGAAGATGCCAGCTCTAGCTTCTGTTCACCCTGAGGACAATTGCCTACGTGTCTGGTCACTGGATGAAACAAATATGGCATCTACGGAGGTGTTCTTATCGACAGGGGTGACAGCTTGCATCACGCAGGCTCCCGTTGCTCGCACTCTGGTCGTGGGAGGGGCGAATGGACAAGTTCATGAATTCGATGGAACTGGGTTATTGCTGGGAAAGGTGATAGTCAAGGGGACTGAGGTTTGTCGTATTTTTATTTCACAACACGCCATGTGTGTGTACCTCTTAACAGGGTCAGGGAAAGCACTGCGTCTCAACCGGTGATCGTTTCGCATGCAGTCGTCACTATTGACTGTTTTTGACGAGAAAGCCGAGTAGAGCGACGCCACAATCTCCCTGCACCCAGTCGGCACAATTAACTTTAAATTATCATCGAGTTCATTTCGTGCTCCGGCAGAAGGACTCTCACTAAAGACAAACAATATATCTCTCATGCACTGCCAATGTCTGCAGAAGCAGACACGGTAGCGTTTGTGGCGTTCAAATGCAAATGAGCCAATTCCACGAGTTCTGGCACTGCGTTGGCGGAGAGTGACGGAAAGTCATACGAAACTGCAGCGTAAATGCAATCCCCATTCGCTTGTTGCACTCTTGCCACGCATGCGCCCGATCCGGAAACTGCATCACCAGTACGCCCATACACAAGATCAACGCCACGAGTTGTCTCGTACTGGTGCACAGCGTAAGATGCGCCGCTCAGAGCAATGCCTGCACGAACGGCATACTCAGCAGACGTGAACAATTTCGAGAACGACCTTAGCATGGATGCGCAGGAAGGCAGAGTGGAACACGGGCATGTCAATTTTTTTAGAGTCTTAGCGCAAAGGGGTCATGCTTGTGCGAAAGTTGAAACGTGGAGCGGCAGTCCAACTCACTTGCATGTTTCAGCATTAAGCGGGTCGATAGAGGTCGGCAGTGACACTTTTGAGTCCTTGTCAGTGAACACGTGAAATTGAGACCATGTGGTTCCAATTTTGGTTGCAGCTGCCGCAGCGACTGGCGAGAAATCCATGTTTTAAACGAGCCAACAACTGCGCGTTTCAAATTAGAGGGCCTCTGTGGAATCCTGGACGTGACAGTGTGGAAACTGCTCTGGAGGGTGGCGCCTCAAAATCCTTAGAAACATCGAGTCCCTTGACGTACAGTATTGGTACGGTAGCATGAAGATGATGCCGACATACGGGCCGCGCCGAAAATGCACAAGGAGACAACTGTCATTTATGCTTTATTCAGAATTTAGGGTCTGCCATGAGAACCGCGGATCTCAATCCGTCCAGGACAATCGGACGGTCCTCCGAAAGGTGTGACGAAGTCGTACTGGGCTGCCGAGGTGGCGGCCCGGCAACAGGTGAAGAGGGGAAGCCCTCACCAGAAATGGCGATAGTCTTCTCTGAAACAGACAAGGTCTCAAATGCAAGTCCTACAAGTTCTCTTCACTGAAATCTAAAGGCGAGCACAACAGCAGTGATTTCGGCTGATCCATTGACCGGTATTGCACGCACGAATTACGCAAGCACAAGGCAAGTATTCAACACCCCATCACGGCACGATCGGTCTGTAGTGATCAAACACTCAACTGTCGAACAAAGACTTTATGAATCGCTCGCAATGACGCCCTCACAACAGTGCCTCCCTCAACACCTCCACACAAACACCAAGCAAACCTGTCAAGAAACGAAAGTGCCTGACAGCGCTTTGCACTGCAAACGTTATGTCTCCCTGCAACATTTGCACTTCGAAGCTCGATACCGTCAAACTATCCCTGATGACCTTCCCTGACAAGTCCAAGACCCCAAACGCACACACAAACACACACGCACATCGTGCTCTCGACCACGCAACACACTCACCCTCCTGAATACAGGTGCGCGAAACCCAACTAAGCGCAGTTGTCTTCACGCACCGGCACCGCCCCTCAACCGAAAGCGAACTGACCCAAGCTAGAGGCTGGGAAAGGCGGCCGTATCGTCGACGTTAGGTGCCATCGGCACCTTGGGGCCATTGCCATACGACCTGTGGCCGTTGGGCCCGGGCCCATCCTGCCCACGACCTCTTCCATAAGTCCCCCTGTTATCACGCCTGCCATCCCTATCCATGCCACGCTCGTACCTGCCACCACGACCCTCGGACCTACCGCCTCTTCCCTCAAACCTTCCTCCCCGAGAATCTCCTCGGCCCCCACGTCCTTCATATCGAGGCGCATGGGTATCGTTCCTGTATGAACGGTCACCGTCGGCTCTCTGCCGCGAATCGGGATCATGCTGCGCACCTTCACGGTCCCCTCTTCTGGAGTCATAGCCGCCCCTCCTGAAATCGCCGCCGCGACGCGGTCCCGAGTATTGGCGGCGGTCCGAGGCGGGATCTCTCTTGAAGAAGCTCTGGATCTCTGCGTTCTTCGCGACGGCGGCATGGGTAGAGTCCTTCAAGGCCTTGTTCTCGTGCTGCTCCTTGACGGGCACGGAGCCCATGAGCGAGTCCTTCGCCGGGCCATGGGCGGGGTCGTCCTTGTTCAGCAGAGACATGTTCTCGAAGCCGGAGCTGACGCCATCGTTGGGCTTGCGGGCGCCTTTGCTGAGCGACGTGAGCGAGGAAGACTTCTGCGCCTTCTGTGCGAGGTACTCCTCTAGAGTCAGATCCTTCTCCTTCGGGGTCGGACGGGGCTTGCCTTCGGGATCTGCGGGGTTTGCGGAGGTCGCGGCATCTGCGTCGGTAGACGGGGCGGCGGTGTCGTCCGCGGTGGCGCGGGCGTCCTGGACGGCTTCGGCGGGCGTTTCGGCGGGGGTGCCCTTGGACGGGACGGCGAGGTCCGTGGCGTCCTCGACGTCGTCCTGAAGCAAGGCGAAGGAATTCATGAGGCGAGGGTGAGACGCGCTCCGAAGGGTGGAGGGCGGGGGGAAGGTAGGGGGAGGGTGAGGGGAGGGGGGTTGGGGGGGTTGTTGTGAGACGAAGGGAGGCAGCAGATGCTGAGCAGCGACGGGCGGAGAAGGGAGGCGAGATTTAAGCTTTGGGGCTTGGCGGGACAAGGTGACGACGGCTGCCCACGGACTCGACGACGACCGCCTCAGCAACTACATGATCACCCATTCAAATCCGTACAAGTGTGTCGTCTCTATTGGATGGTATGCCACTTGGCATGGAAGCAATGGCTGTGTACGAACCAATCAGCACCCGCGGAGGGCCTCCCACATTTCGCAGATTGCCGCGCTTGTGGTCGCAGTGATCCTTGCCTCCGAGATCGTCCTCCTCCTCCTCCTCATCCCCATCCCCATCCCCATCCCCATCCCCATCTCCAACGGCCATCCCGCCCTCCTATCGCTCCCGACCTAACCACTCCGACCTAACTACCGTACTCCCCGCTCCTCTCACCCTTCCCCTGGTCGCCTCCCCCCCTACCCACCTCAGCCATGTCTCCCCACCTCTGCTTCGTCTTTCCTTCGCACGCCGCGGCCCTCTCCCGCCGCCACCGCCCCTGCCCCCCGCCAACCGCGCGCCAGCCGCCCACGATGCACGCCTCTCCACAGCTGTCGCGCCGCGCCTTCGCCTCCCTCCTAGCCGCGCTGCCACTCTCTGCCGCGCTGCCCGCGCGCGCAGACAACATCGCCCCCCTGGTCATGCCGTACAAGGACCTGCCCAAGGGCTTTACCATCCTGCGCCCGCGCGAGTGGAACGAGTTCGAGGGCATGCAGGACTCGTACGACATCAAGTGGCAGGACATCATCCAGCCGCTCGAGTTCATCACCGTCCTCACGTCGCCGCTCCCCAAGGGGAAGACCCTGGCTGACATCGGCGCCGCAGACGCCCTGGGGAAGAAGCTCGCGAGCAAGCGAGGGGGACAGTTGCTGCACGCCGATGCGAAGGATATCGAGGGCGTCCCGGCGTACGTCTTCGAGATTAAGAAGGGCGCTAGCCATCAGCTCACCCTGCTAAGTGTCAATAAGCAGAAGCTCTACTCCGTTAATGCTAGCTGCTCGGAAAAGCGCTGGGGGAGGAGGGAAAAGCTGCTCAGAGGCGTCATCGATTCCTTCCGGCCCAAGCTATAGGGCCGTCGACGCTGCTTTCGTTGCTACTTGCCTGTTTCTTGTGACCGCCACTTTTAACATCCTGTCTCATTACTCATGTTTTGTCCGCCCCTCGGCCCCCCGCGTGGCCAATGCCCAGCATCTGGATAGCCCGGATTTCGCTGCAATAAACAACTACTCCACCATCACCAACCTCATAACCCGCGCCTGCGATACTACGTGTAGGACGTCTGCCTTGTAACACACACCGCGTCGAGCTCCAAAAACGTCGCCACGTCTCTCCCAAAAACATAAATTTACGACGGCATTACGCCCATCTCTCGCAAATTACCCTTCCCGATCGACGAAGCGTATGCACAAACGCTGTTTCCGCAATCCATCCCGACACCCAGTGCGGATCCATCGCAACCAGGGCCGACCAGATGCTCCACCCGTCCGCCAGAACACGTGTTCGCCTCGCCTCACTACTAGATCTTGCCCTCGGCCGGCGCCTCTTGCGGCGCGAGATCCTCGAAGTCGCGCTTGGCCTCGGCGTACGTGATGCCGACGCCGATGCCCGAGCCCAGGCCGAGGATGGCCGAGCGGATGCCCACGCCGCCTGCGGTAGCGATTGTGGTGCAAGGTAAGGACCGCGTGTGGAATGTTAGCGCGTCGTTTCGGAGAGCTGCGTGTGGCGCATGCGCGGATCGAGGATCGCTCCACTTACGGAAAAGTAGGGCGGCGACTACGCCGCCCGCAATGGCGCCGTACGCTGTGCGCTTGATGCCCTTCTCCAAGGCCGTGTCCCACTTCTCGGCGACTTTGAGCTCGCTGGTCGTCATGGTGCTTGTGGCTGGTAGCTGAAGGGAGGGGGCTGGTGGGGAGGAAAGGCGAGGGGAAGCGAGGATGCAGTGAGGGGCAGGCGCAGTCGTGCCGCACGGATCGTCGCCCTAAAAAGTCTAAAAAGATTGTCTGGAAAACCTCGATTTTTGATCACTCGGTACATGTCTATTTTCCAAACGTGTCCTCCTGCCTGCCCGCAGGAGAGCCAGCCCCCACCGTCACCTCTCTTTCAACCGTCCCCAGCCATGCCTTCCAGCACTCGCCCTCCCCGTCACCCACCCGCGGCCGTCTCTACGCTACGCGCCCCCCTTCCCGACGAGCTCGACCCCGTTATCAACCTCGAGTCCGCGTTCCACTCGGAAGGCGCGACCTCCGCCTTCTCCTCGGGCGCGTCACTCGGCACATCCTCCGGGCATTCGATGGGCTGGCGCGCCGGCGTCGCTCTGACCTCCGAACTCGAATTCTACCGCGGCGCAGCAACGGCCCTGCTTTCCTTGCGTGACGCCTTTGCAGACCGCGTCCCCGCCAAGGCAGAAACCTCCGCCCGCAGGCTGCTCGCTACCGCGGAAGGCGTCCACCTCGCCTCGCAAGGCAATGACAAGACCGTCGACATGGACATGCACAAGGACCAGCTGCGCAGGCACTTCCGCCAGATGACTGCATTCGCTGGGCTGCCGAACGTGCGATTCGAACTGAACACCTCGAAAATGTCTGAGCTTGACTTTTGATTCCTTGCCTCTCACCTCTGTGACGCACGCTCCTAGCGCCGTCCCTTCGCGCGGGCGCGGTTCCGTCTCTTGGCCGCGGCGCGCCTTCTCTCGAACTGATCGTCTGGTGACTCGCTCTCATCGCCGTCGTTTTCCACAAAGCCCTCGTCCATGATCTGGTTATCCTGTTCCTCGCGCTCGTCTTCGAGGCGCTTGAGCTCCTCCTTCGCACGCTCTGCCTTCTCGGCGAGCTTAGCCAGCTTGTCAGACGCCTCGACGTACCGCGCGTCGCGGTCGGCGTCAGCGGCCGCCATGGCGGCCGCCGTGGCGTCCGCCACCGGTCGCGGCGGGAGCAGAGTGCGCGGCAAGCTGCCGTGTGAGGCGCGGTGGTGAAGCGCGTGAACGAGGGAGGGAGAGGGCGCGGCGTCGTCTCCTGGGGAGGCGGAGAGATGCTGCCCCAAGGCGAGGAGACGCGCGCGGTACGGAGACAGCTGCTCACGACGCTTCGGCTTGCGTATCCGAGGCGTGACCGCCGCTACGTGCAAGCGACATCGGCAGATTGGGAGAGACGTGTACGGGCAGGAGAGGTGGAAGGGTTGCGCCCGCATGTTGTGGTGGTTTAGAGAAGATGTTGGGGTTGCGTACCGGGTGCAGGGTGAGGAAGCATCGGATGAAGCGGAATGCTGCCGGCAGGAAATTTGGGGCAGCCAGTGGGAGGGCGGGGTGGGCGGGCTGGTAATGATTACAGTGCCTCCTACGATATAGTGCTATAGCGTGACATACCTCTAGCTATGGCACTATTGGGCGGATGGCACTATATAAAGGAGGCTCAAATACATATACTGTACAGTGGTGGCAAAAACTATAGGACAGTAGGCATTTTCCGGTCGCAGGACCTGGATTTTTAAGTACACACCAAGAGCATTGCTGTACGGCGAGCACTGAGCACGGGGAGCCCTAATTTTTAAACAGAATTGCAAGAAAACAAGCGGTTGTGAAGATACTGACTCAAACGTGGAAAACACCCGGCAAAAACTATAGGTACACTTCAATGCAATGAGGCGTTGAAGGAACAAAAGTGCTCACACACGTGAACTCAATAGTCTATCTTCTTCCCTTTGGCGAGGACTACATCCACACACCGCTTGCGCATCGATTGCGTCAAACGCTGTAGTGTGTCAGTCGTAATTCCATTCCAGGCCTCCAGGATGCACGCCGTTAGGGATTGGACATCGCCAAATTGCCTCTGGTTCTCGTACACCCGTCTAACGAGTATACCCCTTAGGTTCTCAATCGGGTTGAGGTCGGGCGAATATGCAGGCCAATCCAGGAGCGAAACAAAGTTGTCATAAAGCCAATCTTTGGCCAGCCTAGAACGATGACAGGGTGCTCTGTATTGCATAAAAGTCTATGTAACTGGTAGATCTTCTGAAAAGGGAACGAAGTATTCTTGCAAAGTTTGCACGTACTTCTGTCCGTCCTGTGAGCCAACCAAAAACGCAAGCTCGGACCTCATCTGACCGGCAAAACACGCCCACACCATGACACTCTGACCGCCGCTGTGCCTTTTGGAAAACCATTACTTCTCTTTCCTCAGATCATGCCACTTGTATGCAAGCCTATCTGGACCGTCCAGATTGAACTTTTTCTTGTCCGACCACACCACAGTGCCCCACCTTTCAGATGACCGAGTCATTCGTTCCATTGCCCAGGCGACCCTACATTTTTCATGTCGTTCATGCATTTCTGGTGTCCTTGCCACCCGTTTATACCGTAAATGAACGTTGTCTTGCAGTAGTTGACGGACGCGACGAGGCTTCACTGTCAATTACAGGGCTTTGACAATGCCGGTGGAGCTGAGAATACCCTTCGCAGCTCCCTGTTAATCCTTTTTTTGTCGGCCTCCGACAGCTTACACGGCCTTCCACCACCATTTATTCGATTGTAGCCGGCCTGGTCCGGTAGCAACGTGCTGACAACGTTTCGAGACCTCCCTAACTCCTCTGCAATATGCGAAACAGGCCAACAGTTGGCCTCATAGGCCACTATCTGGCCCTTTTCGAACGTGGAGAGGCGAGATTTCCAGGCATTTTGTGCAGGAGGGAACTTTTTTCTTATGAACTTTGTGTCCATCACGCCTTTCTATCTTGTTCATGCTACCATTTGCCAAAGTTTCGCGGGAACAGCGTTTCTGGTTCCCGCCATGAATGGTTATGCATTGATTTGTACCTATAGTTTTTGCCGGGTGTTTTCCACGTTTGAGCCAATATCTTCACAACCGCTTGTTTTCTTGCAATTCTGTTTAAACGTTTGGGCTCCCCGTGCTCAGTGCTCGCCGTACAGCAATGTTCTTGGTGTGTACTTAAAAATCCAGGTCCTGCGACCGGAAAATGCCTACTGTCCTATAGTTTTTGCCACCACTGTATTTGGGGACAAAGCACACTGCTAACACAAATGGTGTATTACGCTTGATAAAATTGGGCAACTATTCTGCAAATGTACTGTAAAGAAAAAGTATGATACATTGCAGAATTCTGCAACGTTTTGGTTCAGAAAATGATTTACGCTACGCCTGCAATACTATAATGTGGGAGTATTACATTTTTGTCTCCACACGCACACGAGAGTCGACCAACCGCACCATCGACCTGAGCACAATCAGACATGACCAAGAGGCGCGGATCACAACGGCGACACACCAAAGTCGCCAGCAGACAAAGAGTATCTAGATGGAGACAAATTACGCTAACGCTTCTTTTGAGGAGATCGCAGCTGGCAAACGTGCCTTTGGAGCGTCTCCGTCTATCTCTTGCAGCATACTTGGGTGCTAGATTGGACTACAGCACTCATTTGCGACGAACGCGAACTATATTCCTTTCCAACTACACCTTTAACTTCAATTCATTCACAGACACAGACTGCATTTTTAATTTTCGCTTCGCGAAGCAAGACATCAGCCGTGTAGTGAGAGCGTTAGCATGGCCTACGACAAAAACGCACACAAAAAGGATTTGTTACTACGCTTCTCTCATTCTTGTCACGTGCGTGGTATTACGTCGTATGGCAAGCCCTTGGCACTGGCGCGATGTGGAATTGCAGTTTAGAAAGCACGCTTCCCAGTTGTGCGAATTATTTTGGGAGGGCGTAGAGGCGTTTCTTTCGGCAAGGTTGTCTCTTTTAACAAGTAATCTTTCATCAAGTTATATACATCAAAAAGCACAGTTTTTTGCTACCTCTGTCGCGGAAAAGCCTGGATGGCTGCCCAATTGTATTGGATTTATAGATGGAACAGTACTTAAGATCGCAAGACCGACCGATAACGGTCTCCAAAATGTGGCGTAATACGGGCATAAGTGTGCTCATGCTCTAAAATTTCAACCAGTGACAACCCCCGATGGCATGTTTCTGCACTGCTATGGCCCTCTAGAGGGACGTCGTCATGATTGGACACTCCATTCACGGTCGGATCTCGACACGCAGCTTGAAGAATGTTTATTTGTTGATGGCGTACAGTACTGCATATATGGCGATAGTGGGTACAATTGGAGGGAGTATATGGAAGTACCATTCCAAGGTGCACACTTAAGTGCAGATGCGCGAGCTTTTAATACTTCCATGGCCACCAGCAGAGTTACGGTTGAATGGATGTTTAAAGAAATCAAACTGTTTTGGACGTTGATGGACTTCAAGAGAAAGCTACGTGTCCAGCAGGCACCCGTGGCCTCTCTATACTTTTCGGGGGTGCTTTTGAGCAACATAAGGAATTGCTTGTACAGGAATGAAACGTCAATTTATTTTAAGTGCAAACCCCCGTCGCTCGAAGAGTTCTTGGGTTGGCGGGAGTAGGGAGCTATGAGACAGAGCCCGACCGGAGATTGCGGAAACCAGGTGGGAGTCGCTTAAAAAAACCGACGTGACCGACGATGCCGGCGATAGGATACCCGCCTGTGCGACGAGGTCGTGGTCGCTGTGAAAGCCAATGGGGGTCTCAACGGCGGCTAAAGTGGACAGCCAGAGTGACGAGGTACCGGTCACTGTAAAACCCGGCGGGGCGATGATCAGGCCGGGGGTACGACGTCGATCAGTTCGCAGGCGGCCGTAACATGGTAAGAAGGAAAAGATAGTGGAACGACGAAGGCGCGGAGCACGGGGAAGGGTTAGAAGGGTCTGGGGGCGGACGTGTGTATTTGGTCGGCAGGCTCGGGCGAAGAAATTGGGAGTTTTGGCGACGTCAGGCTGTTGATTTAAAGAAAAGGGTTGTGGAGGCGTGCCGCGGCCAGCGATTGAGAGGCGCTCAGAGTACTGTCTAGCGCTGCCTGAAGGCTTCCATCATCAGCTTAAATTTTTCAAGCTCGAGCTTGTTAGCTTCTTCCCGTTCTTTGCGCCGCTCCTCCCTATCCTTCTCGCGCCGTTCTACGTCGCTGGCCAAGCGGCGTTCTTCAAATGCTATACGATCCTCGTTGCTTTTCTGCAGCGCCGCCGTAAATCCTGCGATATCGTCATCGAAAGGGTCAGGTGTCCCCTCGCTGCGCTTGCGCTTGGACGAGCGCTTCTTCGGTGTAGCACGTGGGTCCGAGCTGTCGCCCTCGATGCCTTCTAATTCGGCATCGGAGGAGCTCGCAGGCTTTTCACGGCGCATAGCCTTTGCGCGCACAATCCCACCAAGACGTTCTTTCTCTGCTTCTCTTTCCTGGGCTGCTTTGCGCGAAGCAGTTTTGCTGTTAAGCAGGTCCTGACGTTCCTCCTTCATGGAGCTTAAAAGCTCCTCCATTTCGCCTAAGTCGCCGCCAACCCCGCTCATCAACCCGTCTATCTTGTCATGCTCATCGAATCGAGCTTGAATGCGCTTGTACCTATCCTGGACGCTTTTCCAAGTCACAGTACAGGTTAAGCGTCGGGTAGCATTTGCTTTCTTTGCAGCGGTCTCGAAGCGCTCCTCAGTGGCGCCGTTAGGTGCAACGTGGGCTCTTGCCGCAGGAACTTCTCGTACTAACACTAGGTCGTCGTCCGGAGTGAACTTCGGCCGACGACCTGTGCGCGCATCTGCGAAACAGTTTGAACGGGGCGTTGCGTCCAAAGTGTTCGACTCAGGCGCAGAAAGAGGAGATGCTACAACCTCTGGAGTGGAAGCATTTGGGCTAGGCGGGACTAAGTGTGGTATAAACCCGTGCCACTGTAGTACCCTTTTCGCGCTACTCGTGTACACGTGTATCTAGATAACTCAAGTACCCCGACGTACAGTACCAAGCCCATTTGCATCAGCCTTGCTCGCTTTCGACACGCGCACACGTGGACCTACTACCGCGCTTGTACACGTGTGTATTATGACGCGACCTCGTGAGCTCTAGCCGTTACATCTCGACCGCCATCTAGTACAGTATATAGTGTCGTTGGCGCTTGCGCCGGGTGGGTTTGGGGACAGGAGACCAAGGACCAAGGACGCGACTCTCGTTCTTGGATTTGCGCGGTACTGACTAACTTCTTCTCGTTCACGCTCTCTCGTTCTCCTCGCTCGCGCCCTAGGACTCTCGTGGCCACGTCGCGTGTTTCCTTCCCGCTCGCGCGCACGGTTCGCTGGCCGTGTGTTAGCCCTGCTGGGTCGAGAGCACCGCGTCGTTCGCTTCTGGTTTCCGTGGTTCGCGAGCACACCTGGGTTCTGCAGTCGCCCGAAAGCCTCTACCACTTCCCCCTAACTACCTAGTACACGACTCCACGAACGACCCTTGTTTTAGGACGTGACCACGTTTCGCGTTCTACTACACTACGGTTGCCATTCCGAAGGTCAAGTGCGAAGATCGAGACGACATCCACGGCTCTCAAACGATGACTTCGGAGGCGGTAGTAGCTATTTGGCGCCATTAGTTTTACACGTATTGCAAAAACTGTTTCAGTTTCCGCTTCACTAAACAGTCCGATTTCCGCAATTTTGATCACGCTGGATTGCATAATTCTGCAATACTGTAATTCGCGTTTCGGTTCCTTTACATACTAGTTGCAGAATTTCGCTGGCGTAATATCCCTAACCACAACAAAGCCTGTATAACACAACTAAATATGTCGTTGATAGGTGGGTTTGTGCGTCGTGCGAGCTATCGCTCGTACAATCGAGCGATTGTGTAGTCGCGCGGTAGTAAGGGAGTGGGTGATCCGGCCAATGCTTTCAAAGCGAGAACGCGCTCCGGCCAATGCCTTCGCTGTAGAAAAGTAGCTTGGTGCCTTTACAAATCTGATGAACGTTCTCACTCTGCAACAAAGGTAGAGTGGCCAACTTTGGCATCAGTATCTTGGGGGGCAACCACGGGAGCCACCACAGGAGCTCGCCGGCGGAGGGGGCCGGGTAGTGTAAGCCCATATAAGCACACACAGAGAGACACTCCTTCCCATGGGCGCCAGTGGTGGTAAAAGGCGGTGATTTAAAAATTTTGAAATGACGTGGCACAACACGTACCGGTCTTGAGATGAACCTAAAGCCACCGATCTCGAGTCCCAGGTCAGGGGCTTGCCAATTTCGCTGGCACGGGAAGAAGAGGGCGCGTCATGAAGCCGTCGGAAGGAGAGCGCGACGAGTTGACTAAGGCGCCGGCTGTGGGAGTAGCAAGGAGGAGGAGGAGCCGGCGCGGTGGCGGTCGACGGAAACGGCGGAAGGCGCAGAAGAGTGCGATACTGCAGCGCGCGTATGGGAATGTTGCTGTTGCATTGGGGCAAGCAAAGGCTAGACATGAGGCAGCGTGCAGTGTAGAAGAAGCGTATGGAGCAGCGTGCCGGGCGGGAGGGTAAGAGGGAACGATGTGCGCAGGAGAAGAGAGGGATTGTTCGGCAGAGGGAGAGGATGGCGCAGCTGTAGCATAAACGCCCCCAGCGATAGGGGTGTATGCACAGTTCGACCGAGACCCTTGTCGATGGGGAAGACGGGGGTGAAGCGGGACACCAGCTAACGGCACCGGGCAGCGGGCCCGGGTAGCGTGGTAGAGCGGGAACGGGGAGGACGCCGGTACGCGCGAGCGGTTCGACGCCTCGACGCCCCGGCGCGGTACTGGGTAACGATCCAGTACCGACGGGCGGAGGCGGAGCCGGCTCGTGGGCGTACCGCGCGCGTCCTCAACCCGCGCTCGGTGCCGCTTCTAAGGTAATTCGCGAGCGTTACCTTAGAATAAGCGGGAAGTCGGACCTTGACGGTCGGTGGGTGACAAGTCCGTGCTTGTCCCCCTCCACCGCCGCCGGTCCGCTCCATATTTAATATACAAAACAATCTATCATAACACTACAGTACCGAGGTACTGTAGTGGGCTACTGTAGTGCAGGTCGGCCTGCACTGTAATACTGTCAGCTATGTCGAGGCTGACAGTACACGTATCACCCGTGGTGCGTGCGCGCTTCGTTCGCGCGTGGTACACGTGTGCACGTGTATGCGCGTGTCCCTTGTCCCCGTGGTGTACACGTGGACACGCGCGGTTGTACTGTAGAGCGTCGAGCTCTACAGTAGGGGATCCTGTTGTTGATCCAATCTAACTAAAAAGTCCCCAGGGGGGGGTATACTACACGGGCCCCCCGACAAGTGTGAACGTCCGCGTTCACATGTGCTTGTAGGGTGACTCGTGCTTCCTTCCCAGACTCGATCCTCGTTTCCCTATCGCTCCCCGCCTGCGTTCGTTCCTCACTTCCTCGTGCGTCGTGCTCTCCGTTCTTGTTCACCCCTTCCGTTGGCTGTCCTGCTCCCTCATCCCTCGCCCGGCATTTGGCGTCCTTCCTCGCTGCGCGCCCGGTCCCCGTCGAGGAGCACCGCTCATACTCCCCTTCACCCGCCTCGTGTGGCGGGGAGTATTTTCCTCCATTTCCCCCTCATCTACCGTCGCTGCCCTCTGTCCGGGGCGACGATCGCGTACAAGGCGCTTCGTGCGGCGCCTTTACGGGTCGCGCCTCTCTCCTCGCAGTTTCCGGCGGTCGTCACTCTGCGTGCCCATCATTCTGTTCGAACATGGCTCTCTTCGTAGAGCAACGGGAGGCGCAAGAGTGAACGGCTCCTCTCGTACGACCGCAGCGTCCGATGGGCGGAGGTCCGTCCGGTGTGTGATCGGCATTCACAATTGCGCTTGCGACGGTCGCCTCACTGGCGGCACCACTCGCCATCGGGGAAGTGCGCGAACGCGTAGTCGTTCGCTACCCTTCTTCTTGCCGCTCGCCGTCGAGGCGAGAGCGCAAAGACGCAAAGTCCGTTTTCTATCTGCCGTACCTCGCCTTCGTGTCGGGCGCGTCGTCGGCTTCCGCTGCACGGTTTGCAGCATTATACCGGCGCGAGCGGGGGCGCTCCGGGGCCTGTGCCCGGGCGGTGGCGGTCGGTACCGCCCCCCGTACTGTAGACTTGCCGGCCCTCGCTGTCTGTGGCGAGGGCGCCGCGCGCGACGACGCGTGACGACGATCCTTATCCTTCGCGGCCCTCGCCACCGATGGCGAGGGCGCGGCGCGCGACGAATGCACGCCGCGGTCCTTATCCCTCGCGATCCTCGCCACCGATGGCGAGGGCGCGGCGCGCGACGAATGCACGCCGCGGTCCTCATCCCTCGCGATCCTCGCCACCGATGGCGAGGGCGCGGCGCGCGACGAATGCGCAGCGCGGTCCTTATCCTCCGCGACCCTTGCCACCGATGGCGAGGGCGGGGCGTGCGACGAATGCAATTCTCTTTGGCCCCCTCGCCGTCGTCGGCGAGGGCTCGTAGGGCAGCGCGGTGTCAGCACGCGCGGCTGAGCAGCATCGCGCGCACGGAAGGAGGGAGCGGAGACGCGGGGCCGGTAGTGAAGGCATGTGCCGCGAGCGCGTAGGCGTTTCTGTCCGGCGACTGCTGCAGAGCGCATTCTCTACAGTGCGACACGCACGCGCGTGCGCTGTCCAGCCCTGCACGTGCGCAGAAGCGCATTGACCTTGATTAAATCCCCCAAAAAAATAATTCCAAAAAATAATTTTCCCGCGAAAATGTATTTTTGCCAAAAAATGAGTCCCCGCCCGTGGGGTGGTTATTGCCAAGTGTCGGGCGCGACGCACGTATTGCTGCCCTGTCATCGATTACATGTGGCTCGGTGGCGCTTCCCGCGCGTGCCAGTGTAATTCTCCCCGCTAATTTTCCGTTATTTTCAGGGGGCGGTGGCGGTGATGATTTGGTAATTACGCAAGCGGTGGTGGCGAATGGCGTGCATCTGGCGCCGCTCACGTGTAACGTTCCCATGTCCCGTAATTTTCCTTATTACAGGGCATGTCTCGGCGGCGGTTTTGACGGGTCTCGCGTCCGTGCGCATACATTGGTGCCCCTCCAACCGAGTTGTTCCTGCGCTTTCGCCCCTACCTTAACTGTCCTGGCGACTGTTAAGGCGAACGCAGCTTCACTCGCCTGCTCAGCTGCACACGACTTTTGCGTGTTTCCTCGCGCACGACCCCTATCGATAGGTTCATGACCACGTCGTCCGTCGGGTTATCGGACCCGGCTGCGGACTGAGGGCTCGAAGTGAGTCCCAACCTTCTCGGTTATACCGAGACCAAAGCGACGGGCATTCTTGGTCGCTTACGCTGCCCACCGAGGGCTCTCGTGATCCCACTGTTGATCTCCTCGTTCTTCGGGTGCGCCTCCTCGCCGTGGTTGCTGGACTTAACGGATCGTCCTGCAATCCTGTTCAGGGGGGGGGGTCGTCCGACTTTTCCAATCCGAACCGGGTTTCGCGGTCCTCGTAATGTCGTTCATTACGAGAGCACAACATTTTTTCAGGCAGTTCGTACTGTCCTGTTCTTATGTCTCGCGTCCTTGACGTCCGAGAAGTCACGACGACTTGACTTGAACACGTCCCCGGCTGTGACCCTCCGATAGGGTCCACCGTCCTCCTTCGCTTCTCCATTTAGTCTGTTCGTGCAAGCTGGGGTTAATCCGCAAAGGAGCGGTTGAGAGCCCCCCCTTTAAGTGTGAACGTCCGCGTTCATGGTTTGGGTGAGGTCTCTGCCGGTACGTCTCCGGAGTCGTTGGGCGTATCGAGACACCAACTCCTCCGGGACGTGAGTCGGCGCAGCCCAAGTGGGCGCGTCGTAATCCGCCCACTTGATGAGGAACTCCGTAGTTCCGTCTTCCATGACTCGGTGTCTCAGTAGCAGTTCGACAGCATACTGCGTTCCCGGGGTGACCTTGTCGGGGAGGTCCCGCGGGGTCGTCGTACTTGCTCGTGGCGCGTCTATCGGAGACGGCGCGTACACGCAGCGGTCGGCGGAGACTCGCTCAGTGACACCATCACGATCGATCGTGATGGTTCCAGTGCCTTCCTTCGGCGGCGGGCACTTGGCCGGGGGTCGTCCGTACCGATCCCTGCCTTCTCGACGAGTGTCCTCTCTGCGGAACTAGGTCGGCTAGCTTCTGCCTCCCCGGCTAAATCGGTCAAGTCGGTGTGGTGTAGCGCATGTGAGATCCCCTCGGCGACACGGCGTTCGGTAGGATTTTCGGGGCGTGTTGCATCGGCACACGCCTGACGCTCTATCTTGTGCACGGGGCTTACGGAAGCCCCGGTGCCTTCACGGTCGGTCCGTGGCATCTGACCTACGGAGGTCAAGGTGTCTTCTCTTCTGGTAACACGCGCCGGGCTTACGGAATCCTGGGCGCCTTCGCGTTCTTCGCGGATGGTGGTCGCCACCGGACCCACGGGGTTATCGGTGGGTTCTTGTGGGGCGTGCCTCCTCATCGGTGAGGTGGGGCACGCTAGGCGGAGCGCCGCCTCCATCTCGATGCGAGATGTCGAGCTCCGCGACCCGGTGGTCCGTACCACCGGGCGCCCTTGGAGTGTGGGCGTACGCGGTAGCGAAGCGTCCGGTCGACCTTGATGACGCTGGCATGGGAGGCCGGCCTCCCACGGGCTTGTAGCCTCGCGTAATGAGGACAGGGTCGGCCTGCTCCTCATGTTCTCCTATGTGGAGGGATGCCGCAGGCGAACTTGTCGCATGCGACCTCGGGGTTCGATTCCCCCTCGCTGCCGGTTTCGGATCCGGCAGCGGCAAACCGCGCCGAGCGCGGCACGTTGTGCCTCCCGCCGTCGCGATACGGCGGATCGTTGGAAGGTCTGTCTTCTGTTGTCCGGGCAATCATTAGACCGTCTCAGCCACTGCGGCCCGGGTCGCAGGGGCTAGTCCGCTTAAGAATTCGTGTAGCGTACGGACGTCTACCGGACCGGTGTGCGCGGTGAGATCCACCGGCTGATAGCCACCGCAGCCGGGATCGAAAGAGAGAATCGGTTCTCTTGATCCGCGGGCGGTATCTCCGCGTCTTTTGTCGTCCACGAACGGTACGCGTGTCATTTGCCGCATGTCTCCGGCGACATGCGGCAGAGCTTGGGTCTCGGACCGAAATTCGCGTCCGTCTTGGGGCTTCGCTGCCCAGTGGCCCGACTGGTGTTGGCACCAGTCGGGCTCTCTTCATGCGCGTCGGGCGCGTTTGGAGGTACAGTGGCACCGAGCCCTCTCGGGGGGGCTCCGGGCGACCTTTCGGCCGATGCCTGTTCCATCTTACGAACGCGCCTGACGGGGTGACGAGTAGTGTACGTACGTCTACCGGACTGGGGTGCGCGGTGTAATCCACCGGCGGGTAGCCGCCCCAGCGAGGATCGACGGAGAACATGGGTTCTCCGGATCCGCGAGCGGCTCCTCCCCGGTCCTGGTCGTGCCCGTACGGTACCTGTCGCAACTGCCGCATGCTTCCAGGGGCATGCGGCAGAGCTTGAGTCTCGGACGCGAAGTTCGCGTCCGCCGTTGGTTTGATATCCTCCGCGCTCCGACTGGTGACGGCACCAGTCGGAGGCCACTCCTGCGCATCGGACGCGCCCGGAGGAACAGTGGCACCGGGCCCTCTCGGGGGGGCTCCGGGCGACCTTACGGCCGAGTCCTGTTCTAACTCGCGCCGGCGCGTCGAGTTGAGTTCCGCAGCCGTATGCGCGAACGCTCCCATCTGTTCGGCAGATGGGGAAGGCTGCGTGTCCCGTCGTACCCCGGAGTTCGTACTCGCGGGTCGACCTGCAACGTCCGCCGTAGGGGCCTCGATGCGCGCGTCCTCGACCAACACTAGATGGAGTGCAACTGGTCGGCGAGCGCGCGCAGGCTCTCCCAGGACTGAGTCACGCGCTCAAACTTTCCTTCGTGGAGGGAGCGCGACTCGTCAGGACAGCGGGCGTAGACCTGGTCGGTCACGTCGACACGAAGGGATGTCCGGACATCCTCGATATACTCTGCGATGCGTTCGTACATCGCGCGAGCGCGTCCTTCTGAGTAGTCCGGCGACGGTTCGCGATCCCGAGGACCTGCGGCGCCGTCGTCGGATCGGACGCGTAGCGCGGACGCCTGCATATCGGTCGGTGCAGAGTGGACCGAGGGTTCGGACCCTTCGCTCATCTCGACGCATACGGACACGGAGGAAATCGGCCGTCTTCTCGGAACGATCGTAGAGTCTTCTAGGTCGGGAGACCACTGTAGCATAAACACCCCCAGCGATAGGGGTATATGCACAGTTCGACCGAGACCCTTGTCGATGGGGAAGACGGGGGTGAAGCGGGACACCAGCTAACGGCACCGGGCAGCGGGCCCGGGTAGCGTGGTAGAGCGGGAACGGGGAGGACGCCGGTACGCGCGAGCGGTTCGACGCCTCGACGCCCCGGCGCGGTACTGGGTAACGATCCAGTACCGACGGGCGGAGGCGGAGCCGGCTCGTGGGCGTACCGCGCGCGTCCTCAACCCGCGCTCGGTGCCGCTTCTAAGGTAATTCGCGAGCGTTACCTTAGAATAAGCGAGAAGTCGGACCTTGACGGTCGGTGGGTGACAAGTCCGTGCTTGTCCCCCTCCACCGCCGCCGGTCCGCTCCATATTTAATATACAAAACAATCTATCATAACACTACAGTACCGAGGTACTGTAGTGGGCTACTGTAGTGCAGGTCGGCCTGCACTGTAATACTGTCAGCTATGTCGAGGCTGACAGTACACGTATCACCCGTGGTGCGTGCGCGCTTCGTTCGCGCGTGGTACACGTGTGCACGTGTATGCGCGTGTCCCTTGTCCCCGTGGTGTACACGTGGGCACGCGCGGTTGTACTGTAGAGCGTCGAGCTCTACAGTAGGGGATCCTGTTGTTGATCCAATCTAACTAAAAAGTCCCCAGGGGGGGTTATACTACAGCAGCCAGCGCGACAGAGGTGGTGGATGGAGCGGCGTGCGCGGCAGAGGTCAGGGGGGCTACCGGGGATTGGAGCTGTTTGACGGTTCTCCCAGGGTACCTCGCTCCCCGACCAGGCAGAAAATGCCAACTGCCGTGTACAGCGAGAGGGGTCAGTGGCTTGTCGAGGCGTTGGTGCTCGGCGATGGGAGCGAGGGTAGGAATAAGCTGGTTTTCAAGAAGGGGGTTCCACATGCGTGCGCAGAAGCAACAGCATCCGTCGAGGCATTCCATCCGATACAGTGGGATTCGGAGCTGTTCGTCGGAGCACGGGAGGGGGAAATCGTACTGTCATCATATGCAGTGTATGCAGCCCGGTTGGAGGAGTTGGCTGAGGACGAGGAGTGGCCCGAGTGTATAATTCCGGCACGCCGCCGGAAGGTGTCGCGGCAGCCGCGCCAAGACGAAGTCACGAGATACGTCCTAGAATTCATCAGGAAGCACCCGGGACTGGCCGTGCGTACTTCAGGCATCGATGCTCGTGAGGCTGTAGAGTGGCTGCCAGGGACGCGATGCTCGTATATCCAGGACAGCCGAGGCGTACTTCTGCTACGCATGACTGCGTAAGGGCGGAATTAGTTAATGCAGTTTTTGCGCTACGCGGCACCGGAGCGGCTGACGCTGCGGAGCGGGTGATGGACGAGGATCCTCGGGTATACTCCTGCTTCAAACCAATTGGTATGATTCTCCATGAGGCAAGAGGAGCGCTTACACAGTGCCGAGCTGTACGTGACGGAGAGGTACAGCGTGCAATTCAGGCATCCGACAGGCAGGTTGCATTTGGGCTCCTAGCCGCGAAGCGGTCTGGTATCTTCATTGTACGGCTCCACGAGGCGAAGCAGGTTGATCATGCAATAGTTTTGGATGCGGGTGCGGGAATAATTGTGGACTCCGAGGAGTCAACTGCCATTGTGCTCTCAAGAGAGAATCTCGCACGGTGTGGCGGTGATGAGGTGCAGGAACTGAGGGTGATGGAAGTACGACAGATAAAGGGTAGGGAGTAAAGGCGGACAAGAAAAAGCGCTAGTTTCTGATTATCCACTGCTCGGCTTGAACAGATAGTAAACCAGACGTCAGAACATGTTGTAGCGCTGTTTGGGGCATCGATTTTGTCAAGCCTTCCGCAATGTTTTGGGAGCTGCGAACGAATCTAATATCAGAAATGACTTTGTCACGGAACCCTTCGCGAGCAGCAGCGATGTTGAGCATGGTCCGCTTCTCCGACGTTCGGGATCCTTTTAAAATCGCGTCGAAGAGAGACTTTG
The DNA here is from genome assembly GCF_000350225.1 of Chondrus crispus. NCBI lineage: Eukaryota > Rhodophyta > Florideophyceae > Gigartinales > Gigartinaceae > Chondrus > Chondrus crispus. The sequence continues at coordinate 71,646 of NW_005178982.1, forward strand.
AGTCCGTAAATAGTTAGACGGGGATCCGACGGCAGTATATATCTCCCATTTCAGCAGCAAGGGTGCATGTAACATCAAAAAGATCGCTGAATGGGATAACTTCGCCTGCTATTGCCGAACGGACGACTCTCTTGAACTTGTAAGACTTGAACTGGATTGGAACGGAGTTGCCAAGGCCACCAGCAAGGAATGAGATGTACCCGAGCTGCGTCGACAGGTCGTGATTATTTGCAAATTATGCGTCTGCGAATCCCACAACACGAAGCGAGTCGCGATCGAGCTTCGGAATCTTCAGAGAGATTCGGTTGCATGTCCCGTATTTCGTGGCTTTGTTTAGACGACGGATGAGCACGGACTTCTCCGTGAGGAACCGCTCCGCGGTGACTTGTGCGAGTTGGGAAATCTCAAACTGGCAATCGGGCCGAATATTCGCAAGCCACGCAAGACGCATGCGCATGGATCGGAACTCAGTAAAAGAGGCGTCGAGCGGGAGCTTCTCCAGCCTTTTAAAATAGAAATGTTGGTCCTGTACCAAATTGCCATCCTTGTCGCGAACGAGGGAGAACCCGCTGAAGGTACATGGTATAGTCTCGTCATCGCCCATTTGGAACCGTTCGTTCGTCTTTTTGCCAACTGGCAAAATGCGGGCGAGCCGGCGCGAAGTAAATCATCAACGTATCCACCGCTGAGTCCAACGAGGAGTCCATCTGAGACGAGTTTGTAGAGTGCTGGATCTGACCGAAGGGGGTCATACCTAAATCATGACGGTAGTGTTCGTGAACGGTTTTGTGCCATAAGTCACCGAAGTCGCAAAGTCCATACATGGGCTTCAACAGTTTAAGACATTGCTCTGGTTGAAGCTCAAACTCGGGGACGGGCTTTGTAATGAAGAGCTCACGCGACAGGGGTTCAGCAGATTGAAGATATGCTTGACGGACATCTGCAGTCCAGATCTCGAATGCATGAACGGTGGCAAGGGCGAGCAGAAGTCTGATGGACTGCGGCTGGAGGGTTGCTGCGGTGTGCACCATGATGTCCTTCACACGTTCACGATGTCCTCCGATGACGTATCGTGCCTTGAACTTTATCTGGCCATCGTCGGCGGATTTGATGGCCAGAACTAAGCGGCCTGGTAGGACATTGACATCCTTTGGCACCTCTTCCCGTAGTATAATGCCGAAGGTTCCACGCTGCAGCAATCCCTTTATCTCGTCGCGCTTGGCTTGAGACATCTTTACTGACGAAGCCCGGGGGTCTCTAGGGTCAATGACCTCGGTTAATTGAACTGAGTAGTCATCTTCGTCGGGAGAAGAGAAGTGCGTAGAAGCGCGACAGACGTTGGAGAACAGGGAGTGGGCGACGACGGCTGGGGATATATAGCGCTTAATTTGCGCTACGTTGAAGGGACGGGCAGCACCGATTGCCTCATCTTGTACATATACAATTTTCTTGTTCGCATCCATAGCGAGAACCGTGAATGGTCCGAGACACTCGCCGATACGGTGATTTACGACCTTCTCGCGCCAAACAAGGACCTTGTCCCCCGGGTCGTCAGCACGGTCGGCTGCTAGCGGAACGGAATACCGCAAGGCCCTCGAATACGCATCTTCGCCATGGTGCGCTGCATTTCAGTACGCGCTGCGTGAACTATTTCAGCCCGTTCGCCCAGAGTGTCGTGTCCTCGGGGTCTCTGAGGGGGTGTAGACTCTCGACAGTTCTCCGAATACGAGGGATGATGGGACAAGTCCTTCGGGCCCTAGTATATCGTTCATGGCCTTGACCGCCAGTTGTAGGAGAAGCTCTCTGTCTACGTTCGGATAGTCAATCCTCATCTTTGGAAAGGTAGTACGGACGGGCTCATGGTATCGTTCACCGATTCCTAGGCTTGAATGCGCCTCTATATTAGTACCTTGGACTTCGAAATTGGCTCGTGCTGCTAGAGAGATAAAAGGCTCGCTTTTCCGGAGGTTGCTTCCCTGGTCCACCAGTATTCGGTTCGGTAAGCCAGTATAAATTGAGGCCCAGCAACGTAGGAGTGCGTCCCAGATGGCATTCGTGCTCACATTAGGGAGGAAGCGGGCCGCAGAGAAACGGGTCATATTGTCCACGATGTGCAAGACGGGCAGAGAGTTGATGTACATAATGTCCATCATGATGCGTTCATTAAAGCGTGCATTCTCAGTTCCGAAGGAAACACGGAATCTAACCGGTGCGGTCTGGATACGCTGGCAGGGATGACAGCGCTGAGGAATTTCCCTCAGGACTTTAAGAGTCTCGGGAGTGGCATCTTCTGGACGATCTCTCCGAAGTAAGTTGAAAAGGTTCGTCGCGGATGGATGAAAGACCTGTCGGTGAAGTTTTTGAAGCTGTGATTCGGTGAAGTGGATCGTAGTACCGTTTGCAACTGGCACGTATACGTGACGACTCTGTGCTCTTATCAAAGAAACAAACCACTCGTCAACATAAGCCTACCTTCCGTCTTGGAGCTCGTGCGCGGATCGTCGAGCGAGTCGATGAAAAGCAGTATCGGCGACAAGTTGCTCGCCGTCCAATACGTCCATACCCAGCAACGCTGGGATGTCAGCCTCGACAATGTCGAAATCGACAAGGATGGGTTTCACACCGGGTGGTGTTGCCACGGGCAAAGATATTTGTCCGAGCGAGGGGAAAGATTCGTCTCCAAATCGGAAGCGGTGTTCAGATCGGCGAATGTCTCGACTGTGCTTGTTCACTGCGCAGAGGAGGTGATTTAACTCGCGCTTGCCAACAACTGATTTCGGAGCACCAATGTCAACGCAGAAGCCGAGAGGGCGGCGTGCTGAGCATTCACGTTTGATATCCGCGATAAGAACTTTCGTACAGTCAACTTCAAGCGCCGGCATCTGACGGCGCGGGGATATAGCCCTAGGTTGGTCGGATGCATGATTTGGGCGATGCAGATGAGGTGCGGGTCCACATCGCCTTGACGAAAATTCGATGGAGGCATCTGCTGCGACAAGCTGGCAGAAACGATGTTCGTCCCGAATTCCTTGTCCAGGTCGTCTGCATGATCACCTTCGACACCAGCGATCGCTAAGGCGTCATCGAACTCTTGCGCTGCAGCTTCTGCGAAGTGAGTGGGATCTCCCTCCGTCCCAGGAAGGTCAGTATCGTCACCAACCTGAGATTCTCCCTCCATCCCGAGAACGCAGTCTCGGATGATGTGAACATGTGATTCCCCTTTGCGAAGCCGTGAGCGCGCGTTAGCTTCGATTGCACCGGAGCTGCAGAGATGAGCAGGATTCCATTGAAGGGAGCATTTAAAGCACTCCTTGCGACGACGCGCTTCCTCAAATGTGCGGCCGTTGCTTGTTACTCGGGGCGCCGCGGTGGATCGATTTCGTTCGGTGTGTCTTGGTAAATGCTTGCGAACATCACGAGGGTGGCGCCCGTAGCGTTGGAAAATATCTCTGCAGCTTCTTCTTGCAGCTCAGTTATTCGAGTTGCGAATGCATGCGGGCGGGCCTCTTTAAGCTCATTTGACAGCTGTAGGCTTTCATGTAATGCCGTCACGAAAGAATGGAACTTGTAGTGATGTGAGACTATGTTCCGAATAGGAGCTAAAGCCATTCGCAGCTGAGAACTGCCTTCCGCAAGAAGCGGATCTTGTTCTCATCAGATCGGAATCCAGGGGGCATTGCGGCGTGAGGAGTTCAATCTTCTCAACAAGATTAGTGAAACCCTCTGAGTGTGTGGTCAGGGAGCGCGCGGACATGAAAGCGTCCAGGCTCAGGCCCTCAAGTGTGGATTGGACCTGTAGTTGTTAGGTGTCACTATTGTACTCGCGCTTCATGAGGTCGTACACTTGGTTATACGACATTCCTGGACTGTATTGGTTCAGCAGAAAGGTACGGGCAGGGCCCTCAGGTACGTTCATGAAGTACTCCGCCTTCTGCACCGCGCTCAACCGGTGCTGGCATGCGCATGCTTCGTAGTCTCGGAGAAGAAGCTCCACCGACTGCGACAAGTCGCCAGTGAACTTCTGACCAAAGAACTGCTGGCGGACATAGTTTGCCTTGCGAGTGTCCCCCCAATCGGGGGAGTTATTGAAGGAATCGGCACCTCGAGTCCGATGACGGCGGGGTTCTCTCGGTTGCAAGGGGTTCATGGTTGTAAGGGGAGAGGGTAGCTCCTAGCCGCGGACCTGTCCAGTGTCAAAGACAACGCAGCTGACTCGGAACCTGGAGAATACCGAGCAATGCTCTGCAACAATGGCGTGGCGGGACCTGGGACCGGTGCCGGGACGTCCGGTGCTGTCCTCTGGGATGAGCCTCCGGGGTTGGAAGCAGCTCTAACTGTTGGGGTGCCACCCGTTCGCCGAGAATGTAGGGCACGTGCCTGCTTGAATTTGTCCACAACCGAACGAGTTGAACTGGGGTCCAAACCAAGTACAAATGCAAGCCAAACTTGGTTCATGATACTTTTGTGGGCCAGTTCATGGTCACGGAGAAACACTTCTGACACAAAGTCTGCAGGTATGTCATCAAAGCCGTAAAGTTCGGCAATGCTGTAAAGAACCTTGATCGGGAATGTGGGTCGGCTGTAGTATTCTTCGGTAAAGACAGATGAAGGGGCGGTAGCATGTCAGAGATGGTCTCGCAAACCTCTATTGGTTTAGGCATGACTGCTTGCGTTGTTCCCGAACTTTTCGCTACAGGATACAGATGAAGCACATTTCTTGCGGAACCGAGGTACTGACTGTAGAAGTCATCCTCTTCTTGAATGCACGTGGCCATCTTCTGCAGGCGAGCATAACGCTGAAAAGCTTGTGCCTTTGTCATGGCCGTTGGAGCTGTGTCCCCATCTGTAGCGGTCGGTGAGTAGTTTGTAAGATCGGCAGCGGCGGGCGCATTGTCTTGCCACATGTTACGGAGGGTACTTGGGGTCTTTGGATGTGTAGAAAGGGGGAAGATTGGAACAAAGGAAGCACAAATCACACCTTCGAATCCGGATTGTCGTTGATAGGTGGGTTTTAGCCTCGCGCGAGCTCTCGCTCGTACATTCGAGCGATTGTGTAGTTGCGCGGTAGTAAGGGAGTGGGTGATCCGGCCAATGCTTTCAAAGCGAGAACGCGCTCCGGCCAATGCCTTCGCTGTAGAAAAGTAGCTTGGTGCCTTTACAAATCTGATGAACGTTCTCACTCTGCAACAAAGGTAGGGTGGCCAACTTTGGCATCAGTATCTTGGGGGGCAACCACGGGAGCCACCACAGGAGCTCGCCGGCGGAGGGGGCCGGGTAGTGTAAGCCCATGTAAGCACCCATAGAGAGACAAAATAACTTCATCCTTTGAGTACTGAACCATGCCGGATGATACACGTGTGAACTAATGATAACCTGTGCCAGAGGGTGAGCCATAGCACTATATAGAGGGAAGCACTACTAAAGTAGGCACTATTGAGCGACCCCCCCTGTATTTTTCTACGAAAATGTACAGCAGGCACACCCCTTCCTGCATTTTCAGTTGTGTCCCTTGCATCACGACCATTTCCTGTACTCACGCTGATTCGCTGTAGCTTCGTTGCTCACCCACCCTTGGTGTCGCAGGTTCTCTAGAACACATTGGTCGCCGTCAAGAACGCTCGCGTACTCCGTCCACGTATGAGGCAAGGCCCTACGGAGTTACATGCGACGGGCACCATGCCTAATTCCTCCCTCTCTTCTCAAAGTAGTATCACAACTGATTCGTATACTCATTGCATAACATGAACGAATAAAGATTGGATCCACTTTACTATTTTCTTGTGAGTAGAGTCCGAAGGATTACGCATGAGTGCCGTCGCGCCTCACGCCACGCACCTGCAGAATCGACGTTTCCTCAGAGTCTACAGTTTTAAGAACAATCCTACAATGAATTGGACAAAATCAACGTCTTTTCTTGGTTGAGCAACTCTGCCGCCGACGAGTCGTACAAAAACAATATCCGGAAACATTAAGACCACAGCATTGTACAATATGTCCGCCTTGCTCTTTTCGACGAATTCATGATATGGATGTGAACACAGCAGTGCGCCTAGTCACCTTACGAGCCTTTGCGTAGAAGAGGATGACAAAATTGTGGTAGCAAAATGCCATCTTTAATAGCGCTTCAGCGATCAATTAAGTGCAGTCATTAACTTCTCCCTTACTAGTAGATGAAAGCTGTGAGATTCCCATTTCCTAACTCTGATGGCCTTCTCTTATCTCCCTTTCTGACTTTTCGTCTGGCTTCGGGGAGTGCTTCCTTGGCGAAAGGCTACCCTTCTTGACCGCAGCTTTTGGATATTGTCTGTCACCTGATCCTCCATGCATTTCACAGTCTCCCTAAGAAAAGCGGTTTCTTCCATGTCGGCCGCTTCAATCTCACTCGTGTCTCTGCCAGTTCTTGCGTGCAAAACAGCTGCCTCACTTGTTCCTCTGGCCACTTCAAGCATATGATCTGCAACTTCGTTAAAGTTCTTATTGAAGTTGTTAAGAGCGAAAAGAATAATCACCCGACAGAACTCCTGGAACTTCAATTCTCGCTCAGTCTCCGATTCCACGAACTCTAACAAAGCGTCTGAAGCTACTTGTATGTCGATCCCGGCGTGAGCAACCTGCTCAAACTTGTGGAGAGCAAGCACAAGTTCCACGAAATCGACTGCCCCACTGTCATCCCCATCCCAGGCCTTAAACAGACTCTTCATTCTCTTGTCTGTCGAGTATTTCTTTGTCTCCCGTTCCAACTCTTCAGATGAAATCGCTTCCTTCGAAAACAGGTAGCAAGACGTACGGTGAGCAAGATCATCATTATGACAGCCTCCGTCGAGAGCCTTGGCCGTCTTAACTCTCGCGCTTTCATCCACGTCGCTAACCCCAAGTTCTTCCGCATCGTCAAAGTGAGAATGATAAGAAGCAACACTGCGAACCTCCTCTAGTTCGCTTTCGTCACTGCTCTGATAGCCCCTTTGACGAGTTTTTTCTTTCCTTGGCTCCGGAATATGGCCCCCTTTAGCATTCGCAATGTCGTCTTCGACATCGCAAAGGTTTTCATCAACTGCCAAACTTAGGCCCCGTGATAACTTCACAATGGGAGACACTTGCATCTGTTGCCTTCCAGCCAGCACTTCTAGGCAAAACTTTTCAACATTCTCCGGTTTATTGACAAGGCATTCCTTTGCGAGCATGATAAGAACTGCTTCTAGGCTGCCATTGTTCTCGGGAATATCAGAATTGAACTTCATAATATAGCAGACCTTAATAAAGAACTGGAACTTTCAGAAATGAACAGATATCGATATCTTCCTTCGCATAGAAAGATCGCAAGCGTTTCTTGTGCTGAGAATTGAAACTGGCCGGAGCGTCACCAGTTCAACTCACTAAAAGACGGAGCTCGTTCGTGGGACCACGGATGTGGAAGAAATCTTGAACGTACCGTGTCGGGCATGAAGAGTAGTAAACACCACAAAATTCATGTGCGCGCTTGGAAGCTCTGGGGGAGTGGCACGAGTATTTGTTTGAACTGGTCAAATGCAACATCTACTCTCCTCTGTGTGACGTCGCTTCAAATAGTGGAAAGGGTAATATTGGATGGATAATTAGACAAGGTCTTTAATGTCACCTTTCTCGTTGAGTGGTGAGAGTTGAGGGGTGGCAATTGGATACAGTATAGTACATTAGTTCTATTTCAACTCTTTCCAAGGCATCCGGGAAAGTGTCGTACGAAATTTTCGTTTTCTGCGTTTTCCATTGGAGTTTGATAGTCTCCGAGACGCGTTTTGGGTTGTTCTCTCATCACCGATTGTCTCATCACCGATTTCCTCATCTCCGTTAGAGTTTCTCGATTCCTTGACTACGTCATTTGTAGGCTCAACGGCAGCTTTCTCATTTTTCCGCCCTAGCAGGAAGGCAGCTTTGAAAGCGTAATACTGAGATATTGGCACTTTTGCAACGCGCACACAGAAGTCTTCATCCTTCAATCCCAGGGCCATGTTCAACCCGGATTCCGTAACGGACCGGCCCTTTGCTTGCAAAAACTTCGTTCGCGGCTCAATGCACTTCTCAAAAGAATATGAGAAGTAGCCAGGAAATGTCAAAATGTCGTAAGAAGACAATCCCAGCTCCTGTTCAATATACTCCATTTTTGGAATTATGTTCGTGTCCAAATCATAGCCAAGAATGGGCGGGAGCCGCTTTACGATCCTTCCTACGTTGATGATACCTTTCCGCCGAAAGTAGTTTACAACTGGCCGCATATCACCTTCTACATCCAGCGTCAAAACAGTGGGAAATGCTCTGACCAGCTTTTTTAGCTCGTTCGGTTCGAGGGAAAGATCTTTCGATAAGAAAGAAGCGGCGGGTGCGAGAGTGGCATCGATAGAACAAGTTAGAAGAGGGGGAAAGGAACGCAATGCCACACTGAGCATGGTAGGCGTCAGGCCTACAACATCCGACATGAAGTCGGTCACCTTCTGCATTGCATCTGGCGAGGTACCAAGAAGTAAGGGACGCGCTCGAATAAACTGATCCACAGGCGCCCTGTTCGGTAAATCCAGTACCCTCTTGAGATAAGAAATGGCTGGGATCATTTCAGATCCGATGTCATAGACGAGAACCCACGGGGCTCTACGCAGCAGGGAGCGCAAGTTGGGCAAGGAAAATCCGACTGCAGGTGTCTGTAAAAATGCAGTGACCCGGTTGATTTTTCTCGCATCCAAGAGCAAGAGACCTGGCCATCGCTGAACCACGGTCTTAATGTCCTTCAGTCGCAAGCCACTGGTCTCCAACGCCTCAACGGCTTTCCGCAGATGCTCAGGACTTTTCAAAATATCTGGCCGACGAATAATGACGCGGTTGCGCTCCGCATCGGCCAATTGCACATATGTAGACAAGTAATGCAGAACAGAAACCACATGAGCAGGTTCCAACCGGAGCAATTCTGGGACGCCTAACCGCTCCGCAATGCAAGACAGAACGGAACCATTGATATCATGAGATGCGAGCGTATCCATGAGCATTGACCACGTCGGGGAAGCAAGCTCGACGGTTGCCGTGCCAGTTGAAAGTGAAACATAGGCGAGGTCTGCCGCCGCGTCGGCACCCAAGACGCGAAAGCGCTGTTCGACAGCTGAAATTTGTGAGGTGCGAGCAGAAGGGACTTGAGGCGGTATGAGACAGCAAACATGGTCGGGGCTACGTGGAGAAGTTCTTGAGCGGCGTGGGGTGTGGCGAGACAGCCATGTCGAGTTTCCCAGGGGAAGAGCTGACGTGGCAAAGGCGGCTGCCCTCATCCCTCCGCTGCTCTGTCCAGATGGTGTGGCGGCCAGATGGCGACGAGGCGGGAAGGAACGGGGCAGGTGGTGAGAGTTGGGAGGACGCAGGCTTAAATTGGAGAGACGCCTGTTGTACACGTTGATTCACTTTCATTTTTTCTGTATTGTCGACCAGCTCTGGCGTTACTAGCAATCATTGCTTGGTGCAGGGCGGAGATCAGAAATCTACACGTTTCATGAAATTTCTACCCGAATCACATGCGATAGGGCTTGTCAGGAATCCTGTTTCTAAACAAACCTCTGACAACTGTCATGTATGTATATATATTTTTTTCTTGGGGGGTTGGGTGAAAGAGGAGGTAGGAGGGGATGCGTGGAAGAGAAGGTAGGAGGGGATAGAGTGCAATGGATGCATTGAAGGTTGGCATAAGAGGGTAGGACAGGGCGTCGAAGTGGAAGCGAAGGTATGCTTGCTTGAACCAACGTGAAAGAGGTGGATTGGAGCGGGCGTAGGTTGATCCAATATAAGAAAAGATGTGAGAGTGTACACTTTATTCATTTCGGTCCAGCTACAAAAAACTTACCACATGGCAAGCTCTTCCGACTCAAAAAAGTATCAGCAACAGTTTCGAAATTCCCAATTGCTCAGGGTCATAGCGTGCTTCCAGTGGTGCGAGAACAACCCCGGAGTTCCTTTACATCGTGGTTACTCGTTGTGTTATGTACAGTGCACGAATAAGGTGCGTCATCGCGATCATGCAAACGCTTCAATATTGACAAGACAACAATGATTCTTTTCGCCGGAGAATAGACCTTGACATCTCTTCGTTCAGTTTTTTTTCCTTGTATCCATCTGCAAAGCTTTCGTATTCTGTGATTGATTCCAAGTGTGCTATGCGTCGCTCAATGAGTTGCACCCGAATTTCTGACAAAAATGAGTACAAACGATCGATTTCAGCTTCTTCAAGCTCTTGCATGTACGACGCTGAAGCGGCAGCCGCACTCAGCGATGTTATTGCCAAGGCTGCGGGCTCCTCTATCCCTTCATCAGATGCCGAATCCGGCTTCTCACTTTCGGAAATGTCGTGATCATCGCATTTTGGTTTTGTTTTGCTGGCTTTTTCTACAGCTGGTGCTGCTCTCTCCACATGCTCAGCTGCACTTCCGCGGTCGGGCCTTTCCATCTGGTGTAGAGCGCTTGGCGATGGGTCGAGTAGCAGTCGAATGGCTTCGTTGCTCTGGATTGCTCCGTGTCTGACAAGGGAGAATGTTGCACGTCCCACTTTATCCCCTTTCTCAGTTCGGAGAAAACTCGCAGGAGTAGGGATCATTTTTCGCATCTTCTTGTAGACACGATTAGTCGTGAAACATCCTACCAGGTCCTCAAGTGATTCCTCCTTTCCACTGTCGTTGTTTTTGTCCGTTCTTCTACAACTTTCCTTCAAAAACACATCCAGGTAGCTCCTTTGCCGTTTTCTCGAGCTCCCCACCCCAAAGACCCGAGTTAACTCCTTCACAGTATCTGGGGGACAAAGCGATACCAACTTACTCGCAAATGGCATGATGGTGCTAATTTGGTCACCAAATACTAGTGGTTGCCCAGATAGAGATATCTCTGAAGATTTTGTGGTGTTCACCTTGGCCAAGGCCGCCTCGCGGGCACCTGCTGCTCGAAGCATGTCGAGAGGCGAACTTTCATCACCATTTCCTGGAGGCGCAACAGACCACCACGACCTCGCCGTGGTATTGAGGAAGGAGTCTTCAATGGGAAGCCGAAGGAACTGAATCACACATTGGCTGTTTCCCTTCGACCCAACGTGCTCCGACACAAGGGTCCAGTTGTCGCCGTACATCTCCAACGCTTCCAGCAGAAGTAGTGTCTCACTTTCTGTCCAAACATCTCCTTCTGTTTCATCTGGTCCACCATGAGCACCAGCCGAGTTCATTTGAATGAAATCTCGAGGCTTCATCGAGGAAGAATACTTTGCATTCTGATAGCATGAAGCACAGAGATCAACATCCGCTTTCGTTGCGCAATGGAATCTCAACACTGAGCAATCTACTCCGCATGAATCACAATGATACTCGATCGGCTCTCGCGCTGGCGACTCTGCGATAGGCAAAGCTTGACCCATCCTGTCACTGTCACGAATTAGTACGGCCTCTGATGTGCTGTTGCCAACAACTTCATCATTTCTGCCATATTTCACAACTTTCCCGCCTTCTATTGCCGGCCTGCTGCCGTCGTCAAGAACAATCTGAGCATTGGCTCGGACAGAATCGTCTCTTTCATGCCCTGCACGGAGAGGGAGAGCGCGTGGAGGGGGGATGAAAGAAGCTGGTGCAGCTCCTTGCGCTGAGCACTCGTAGTTGATGAGACCCCAGTGCTCAAGAAATCCGTGTAAACGCAACACTGCGCATGCATCCCCGGCTAGATGCCTTCTCACAGCTGTACTCGAAAGGTATTCGTTGCGGCCCTGACGCCATGTGCTGATCATGAAGTTGCGTGTTTCTTTGTAGGTATCCTCGTTTTTCGAAGCATATCGCTGCTCGAAGAATTCCGGTAATGCCCTTCGCTCTATATCGTGCACAGACTGTATCCGAAACCACTTAGAAAAAAAAGGGATGAAGACGCCATCACCCACAGATATTTTCGTGGTCTGGCCTGTAGTTGTCCCACTGCCGGGAGCGCTTGACGAACCATTGGATTCATTTGGATGACGATAGCCGTCGGCATCTTCATCAGATAAGTCACCAACATCTATCATGGCGTGATCCCCGTTTGCATCTCGCATGTCACTGGCATCTGCGAAGCCATTTGCATGAGGCGGCAGCGCAACTCCTTTCGATGCCCCAAGGAGGCTCGCTTGCTTGCCAATTTCATCTTCCCTTGGCATTCGCAGACGTATTTTCACAAGCGCGCGCGGTTCGTGCCCTTTTGCATCCAGTTCGACTGTTTTTGGGGAGAGGCCGGCAAGATCCGGAAAGTCTTGGGGCATTTCATAGTCCAGTTCATTCATCCAGTCATTGTAGAGAGCCAAATCACGCAGCCATCGTGCTTGCACGTGCCATTGTTCTCTTTCTTTTCTTCGTCTCGGAATGTAAACATGACCGAGAATTTCGGAAGCCGGAACCCAGTCGTTGTATGAGTCCGGGTGATGAAGCCAGTGGAGAAAGGCAAAAGTTTCACCTCGGAAGTCTGTCCGTTCAAGCACCCGTACGAGTGCTTGTCCGTCTGTCTGGTTCTCGCGGGTGCCGTCGGGGTCAGGGTAGATGAGATGTGTGGCGACGTGAGAGTTGGAGACGACCGCAGCACCATGTCTCTGAGCGGTTGCTCTCAGCGATTCAGACTCCTCCTGCTCGATGAGTGGGGATATGAAAATCTTGATGACGCGGAAAAAATGATCTTTCTTGAGAGTCTTTTCAGCATGGAAAATTAGGCGCAGCAAATCATCTTCCTTGCTTGCATCATCAAAGTTTAGTGGGAGCAGGCCATGTTCGGCCGCGTACCGAAAGCACACCTTTAGCAAGGCGCAGAGGGGACCAAACTCGGAAAAGTCGGCGAAGATGGATGTGGGGAACATGGTGAGCTTGGTGCGGGTTTCCGGCTTCGCGGTGCGGCCAAAATGCTCGTCCATAAAGCTGCGCAGGCTGAGAACCAATTTGGAAAGCTTTTTCTCTGTACAATGGCGGGAATCGACAGCACTGCGGCTCAGAGCCTTGGAGATGGTTGCGTAGCGGGAGACGCGGACCGCGACGGGAGGAATGTCAGGCTCAAGCAGGCCACAGCGAGGTCGCAAGGCGCGAATTGAGGCGCCGAGCGGTCCCATAGTTGCCGGCGGTGAAGGAGAGGAAAGCGGCTGCCGAGCCGGGACGGTAGAGCCAAGCTCTTGCCTTTGGTTTGTGTTTGCGCGGAATAAGTCGATGTCGGTGTAGACGTGTCGGGGTGTCGAGTGGGTTGTGATTATAGCATTGGTCAAATTTATTAAGAGAATTATAACATTTTTTTAAAAAGAAAGGTGCGTGGGAACCGCTTCTTATTTATTCGCGATCATCCCCAAAGGTCCTCACCTTGCCGATGATACGGTCCCGTCAGGTAGATATAGATCTGTAGCCCTCTCCTCCCAAGATGTCCTCCCTCCTGGAGGACATGCGTCAAACCCACGAAGATATCGAAACCCTCAAACATCTAGCTTCCTGCGCCCTCCAGTCTCGAACCTCCATCCCAATTTCCCACCCCCGTCTCGCCCCGCTTTCCCATCCACTCCCAACGCTTCGTTCCGCCGAACAGCTCACCCAACAACTTGTTCACCTCGCCGCGGAAAAGACCCTATCTTTGTCTTCGCTGTACTCAAATGACGATACACTCCACCGAGTCAACCCCGACCTGTCAGCGCCCGACCCACTCTCTGCTTTCTACGCAAAGCTGCGCCAAGTTCGCGACGCTCATCGTTCGGTCACTTTCGGCGTTACGCAGCCCCGCCCGGTTCCGACAGAAGGCGAGCGCGATTTGGCTCTGCTCCATGCCAGTCATCATCCAGTTGTGTTTTCTGGCGAGGAGGGCAACGGGCGCTATCTTGATTTCATGCGGCACTACACAGCCTATCTGAACGTCATGTCCAAGGCTAAGCAAGGAAAGGAGAATCAAATTGAGTATTACGAATACGTTGACAAAGCTGTCACTGACTTTGACGCTGTCCCGCCATCCGTTCGAAGCTCCCACGTCTACAGCAGATATCTTTCAGATCTGTTGGCGTACTGCGTGGATTTTGCACAGCGCGCGCATCCGATGGACCGTGTCGAGGAGCATATGGAGGTGGCCGAAGCAAACACGCGAAAAGCCATGGAGGAAAAATTGAAAGACATCTCCCATAGAATGGCAAGCCCACAAGCAGTGCTGGACGAGCTTGGGGCCGACGGTGTGAAGAAGGAACTGGTATCCCTCGGGCAGAAGTGCGGGGGCCGACCAGAGGATCGCGCGGCGCGATTACTGAAGGCAGCCAGAAACGGAAAGTTTGGAGAACGGGTGATACTTGAGGGCGCCGTGAAGTTTGCGGTGGAGGAAGTGTTGGCAGAAGAGAAACGAGCCACTGTGGCAAATGTGCGTAAAAAGCTGAGTTTGAGCTATGCAGAAATTGAAGCGGAACGAATTGCTGATGAGGCTGTTGCGGAAGGGGCGCTTGAAAGGGCGAAGGCGGGTGCTGATGAGGACGAAGAAATGGAGAGCACGCTCTACAACCCGAAGGACGTGCCACTGGGGTGGGACGGGAAACCCATCCCATACTGGATGTATAGGTTGCATGGGCTTAATCATGAATTCAAATGTGAGATATGTGGTAACGCGACCTACAAAGGTCCTCGGGCTTTCGAGCGGCATTTCACTGACTCGCAACACGTGCAGGGGTTGAAGTGTTTAGGGATTGGATACTCCAAGGCGTTTCTGATGATCACACGCATTCAAGATGCCAGGATGCTAAATGAAAAGCTAACCAAGCAAAGCGAGGCAGCGGCATTTGATGAGGACGCCGAGATGGAATTTGAAGATCAGGAGGGAAACATACTGAATAAGAAGACATACACAGACCTTATTAAGCAGGGTCTCTTGTGAGGTGGCGGGGGGGTTGTGTACATTCTCTTGATTGTTTTTGCATTTTTTTTTTTTGAGTGGTACCGTAGACCAGAGCACCGTGAAACTGGGCTGTACTTGCACATTCGATGAACGACAGGTGCAGGGGGGGGGGGGGGGGGGGGGGGGCTAGTTGCACCTGTCTATCCGACCAGGGCTATCCGACCAGGGCTTGTTCTCATATGACGCTCTGGAGGTATGTTACAAACGTTGCAGTTATCGGATCTGAAACGGTCCTATTTTTTAGTAATTTTTGAGTGACTCCGGAGATATTGCCCCACTTGCCGTTTTATTTGTCGGGTACAGTAATTGCAGTTATCGGGGCTTGCAGTTATCGCTCGGGCACTGCTCTGCGCCGTCGGCTGGCCCGACTGCTACGTGTTCACGACGTGTACACGTGTTAGCACTGACAAATAGTTGAGGACAAATGACGTGCACGAGAATTCAAACACTGCTTCTGCTAAACAAAGACTACGGGCAACAAGACCGTCATCCATGCGTTTTTGATTGAGCCCCTGGTGGATTAAATATGGCCCATAATTTCCACCGATTTTGAACCCCTTCCTGACACCTTGACCTCACCACCTCGTCCATGCATCCTCTCCCCCCTCCCACGTCCTCCCGGCGCCGAGAGACGCAGGTCAACTCCAAGTCCTCCCATCTGGGAGATTTCATCAACCTCTCTACTCGCTATCCGTACGAACACCCCCCAACCATCATGCAAGCGGTCTCTGATCTACAGAGCGACCTCAACAGCTTGTTAGGACACCGCTCACAGCCCGGCCCGCTCTCTTACGGCACAGCTGGCTTCCGCGGCAAAGCTGAAACCTTGCATGAGGCCGTCCTCCGCTGTGGCATGCTCGCCGCGTGCAGATCTCATTCCCTGGCCGGTCGCGCCGTCGGCGTTATGGTCACCGCTTCCCACAACCCGGCTCCAGACAACGGCCTCAAGCTCGTCGAGCCGGACGGCTCTATGTTGCATAAGGATTGGGAAGTCGCCGCCACAGAGTTTGTTAACGCTTTTGATAATCCGCCAGCGGCGCTTGCAAAGATGGTCAAGTTAGAAGATGTACCGCGGCAGGGAAAGGCCGTTGTCCTCATTGGTTGGGACACCAGGAAGAGCTCGGCCGTGCTCGTCGATCTGGCGTGTCAGGGTGTCGAGGTCATGGGAGGCACAGTGATAAAGCTGGGGCTAGTTACCACTCCTCAGCTTCATTTTTCTCTGCGCGCCCGAGATCGAAAGGAGGCCTCGGCCCTTGAGGACTATTACACGGCCCTGCGACGAGCTTTTGGTAAGCTTGTTCGGGAGAAGCGGGCTGTGCTACCCCCGCTTGCCGTCGACTGTGCCAATGGAGTGGGAGCAGTGGCTATCGATGCGATTCGTTCGGCACTTCCAGCTATCGCTGTAGTGAACCGTGCTAATGACGGCCCGCTCAACAAGAATTGCGGTGCCGATTTCGTGCAGAAGCAGCGCAAGATGCCGGAAATCTATTCAAAAGCTGTCCCTAAATGCAAGATGTGGGCGTCTTTGGATGGTGATGCTGACCGACTGGTCATGTTTGAGAAGAGAGATGGCGGGATTGCGCTTGCGGATGGCGATCGATTTGCGGCTCTCGTCACACAATTTATATCAAAGCATATGAAGCAGGGGGGCGTCGGTGGGCTTAGCCTTGCGGTTGCTCAGACTGCATATTCGAACGGTGCGGCCACGGAATTTCTATCAAAGCTCCAAGGGGTTCAAGTAGTCACCGCGAAAACAGGTGTAAAACACCTAGAGAAGGCCGTCAGGAAGTTTGACATCGGTGTGTACTGGGAGCCGAACGGACATGGAACTGTGCTGTTTAGTGACAAAGCGGTTGGCGAGCTAACATCTGCAAAGGCCAAATTGGCTGGTGAACATGACGGCTCTCAGCAAAAGCGCAGTCTGTCCACCTTACTGGCCGTCAGTGCGTTAGCAAACCAAGCCGTTGGCGATGGTGTAGCAGACCTCCTCCTCATTTTGGCAATATTGTCTCGTGAGGATATGACAACGTCTGAATGGCTTCGACTTTACGAGGAAAGACGGAGCAGCAACGTAGTGGTTCGGGTCACGGATAAGAGCGTAATCGTAACCGAAGACTGTGATCGTCTGGTCAAGGAGCCAGCGGCCCTTCGCGATGCGATCGCCAAAGCGTCTGACGAAGAAGGATGTCGGGCGTTTGTGCGGCCCAGTGGCACTGAGGATGTGGTCCGAGTATATGCGGAGGCGCCAGTGAAGCGCGAAGGTAAGGCCAATGAGATGGCGCTGGAAATAGCTAGAGCAGTGTATCGTCTTTGCGGTGGAGTGGGAGAGCGGTTATAGTACGTCGATGTTTTGGCGTCTTGTCAGAAAAACCATTGTAACACCATGGAATATTGAGGTTACGCGACTCATAGATACATGCTATCGCTGTTCAAATTCAATCACTCCTTGGACTGATGGATTAGTAGAGAGAGATCCCGTCCGTGGCTTCAGAGCCTCCATGCTTGCCACTTTCTGTTTCTGCTCCTTTTGTTTGCCTGCCTCTGAGGTTTTTGAGCAAAGACTTGTCTGCGTCGTGCAGAAACTGCTCGAACTCTTCGTCCGGGATTCTGTACGGGGAGTGCAGTTTATCGGGAAAGTCACGTTGTTTAACTTCGCTGCAATATTGAAGTATGGCCTCATGTATATGGGAGGCGAGCCCCGCGAATTGTTTTGAAAACTTTGGGGCGACTTTTGCGTGATGTGGATGGTTCAAGATGCCGAGCATGTCGTGATACACGAGCACTTGTCCACTGCAGGCGTTGCCACTGCCAATGCCAATGGTTGGAATGTCCAACGCCTTGGTAACGACATCAGCGACGCGATTCGGAACGCATTCGACGACGAGCGCAAACGCACCCGCGTCCTGTACAGCGCGTGCATCATCCAAAACGCAGATAGCCTCTTTGCTGGTCCTCCCCATGGCTCGGAAGCCACCAAGGTTGGATACCGCTTGTGGCATGAGGCCGACATGACCGAAGACAGCTATGCCGGCGTCAGCGATAGCTGCGATTGATTTCTGTCTTGACACGCCCCCTTCCAATTTAACAGCGTCTGCACCAGTTTCCTTGATAATTTGAAGGGCGGTGTCTACTGCCTGGGCCGGAGAACGCTCATAGGAACCAAAGGGGAGGTCTGCAACAAGCAAAGCGGATGCAACGCCACGGCGTGCGGCACGAGTGTGGTGAATCATGTCCGCGATGGTGACGGGCTGCGTAGTTCTGTGCCCCAAGACTACCATGCCGACGGAATCACCGACAAGGACGCACTGGACGCCGGCTAGATCGGCGTGGAGCGCAGACGGATAGTCGTAAGCCGTAAGAACGGTGATTGGCTCACCTTTGTTGTAGGAGGCGCGCAAGGTGCGAAGGCTTTGCTTGCGCGGAACAGGGGGAGAGGTTGAGAGGAGGCGGAATGCTCCTCGCAGTAAGGAGGCTGACGGAGCTCTCATCGCGGGGGACGCAGTGCGAGGCGAAGCTGGGACACGGTTGCCCGGTGCTTTGCGGCAGTGGGGGAAGAGCTAGAGGTAGACTATAGATGACTGAATGACGCTATCGATGAATGACCTATGGATTCGCCGCGAAAAAGTAATGCAGAAACCATGTCAGAAAAACTGAGCCCCTGTCGTCTTTGCTGAAAGAGAGTCTGCGCCTTCCTCATCCAGTTTGTTCTACTTTTTTTAAAGCATGCTGGCCATGTTGGCAATGTTTACGGCCTTCCCGAACTCGACGTGCCGTGTCCAGAGTTATGTCTTCGCAGCGCTCTGGCAAACGACAAGCATTCTCCATGATGGCTACACCGTCCAAAACTGGTCCCGAAGCCATGTTCGCTCTACACCGCACTTGCCTCCCGCACTAGCTAAGGCTCGCCCACGAAGAGCTGCACAACCCGCCTCCTTATTGTGCTCCTCACAGAGCACGCAGATGAATGTGAGAACCATCGCCCGAGGGTCCCATAGATACGGCACGCAGGGCATGCCGTGATGGTGCAAAATTTGAAGGGGATAAAATTGAGGTCAAAATTGCAGTCGAAAGGGGGGTAAGAACGATGAGACGTCCGAGTCGCGCCTTCAGCACATCCGAATGTGAATTCAAACCCACAACAGTGTTAGCACCCATCCTCCCCGCACAGCCGCATCGACATGTCGTCTGGGCATGGCGGCAACCACCAGCGCACCCTAACACTTTCCACCCCATCGGATGGCGATTCGGAACACGAAGACAACTCTTCTTACAGTGCCTCAGAAATCCCAGCAGAGCCTCATGTGAGTTCGCAGGATGACGAATACAACAGCGACGAAAGCGAGGAGAGCGACGCCCCCGCAGCAACCCCTGCACAATCCGAGCGTGTTTCCCCTCTGCAAGTTGATGAGAATGCAGATGTTATTGTCGTATCAGGCGCACACCCCCGCTCTCCTGTCCGCCAACCCAGCCCGACTTCCCCGAAGCGCGTTCCGAAGCGACCGTTTACCCCCTCCCAGCCCTCCGATGACGATAATCTCTGCATCATTTGTCTTGAGAACTGGACCTCCGCTGGCCCCCACCAAATATGCTGTCTACCGTGCGGTCACCTCTTCGGGTATGCCTGCATCAGACAATGGCTTGGAAGATCTAGACGCGGCAGGCAATGTCCCAACTGCAAGACTTCCGCTCGTATTAAAGATTTGCGATACATCTTTGGCGTCTCTACGCGACTCGCCGCCACGGATACGTCCGAAATCCAAAGTCTTCAGAAGAGAATAAGGCAAGAAACAGAAAGCCACGAATACACAAAGCTCAAGTTGAAAGAGACGAGAAGGATTGCAGATCAGGCCATACGTGAGATGAAAGAACTCCGGAAACGCGTCCCAAAACCCGTCCCCACATTTGGCGGAACCCGCGGTGGCCCCGCAAAGTGCACGAGGCACCCGACTCTACTGGCTGACTGCAACACCAATGGCGATACCGTAGCCGTTGCTTTTGACAACAACAGTGGTGTTCTGTTTGGTGAGAGGATGAGTGGTAGCGTCGCCGTCTCTCAGCGTCTCTCCCGTCTCGACATTGGACGCTGTGCCATCGCCCAGTCGTCACGCGCTGTGGGCAATCGCCGTGTCAATGCTATTGCAGTCGACACACGTCCCTCATCTCCCTCACACCGTTCCGTCGCCGTGGCTGATGCGGGCCGCAAGCTAACAATTCTTGCTCCTAATCTCAACCTTGCTGCAAATGTTGATTGTGGCTCGTCGCTTCTCTCTGCAACATGGTTAGAGCGCAAACCAAACTGTGTAGTGGTGGGCGCCGTTGACGGCAAGGTGTTGACATACGATGTGCGAAACCTGGCTGGCGGCCAGCTTTCCAGCGTCCAACTCGCGTTTGGCGGAGCGAGGGGTGTCCACTCAGTGAGGGAGTGCACCGTGAATGACGATCTTGTGTTACTTGCAGGCACGCCTTCTGGTCTTTTCGGAGTGAGGTATAGTGAAGGACTCTTCACAGCGCCAATTGTGAGTGATTTCTACTGTGCGGATTTGGAGGGTGCTTCCATCTGCAGTGTAGCCGTGGACGCTGGCCTGATTGCAGTATCGTCGCGAAGAAGAGTAGATGGGGAATGGAAAAGCTCCATTCTGTTAAACGAGGGCTTGCGGTGGCGGGAAGATGGGAAGTTCACATTCTCCGCAACCGTCGGCAAACCGCTGCAAGGGCACAGCCAAACTTTGCCTTTCGAACAAGTAGGAGTATTAGGAGGGGGCGATGGTGGGCAGCCGATGGTAGTAGCGGCAGATAGAAATGCGAAGGGTAAGGTGAGGATGTGGAACACAAACAGATTGGGGAGTGGGTCGCAATGGAAAACGTTTGAGATTGAACAGAACTATGACAGCGAGGGGGCAACCGTGCGCGCTTGCGCGGCTCAACGGCTGCCGCGGAGGGCGAGACTGGATAAGGTTCCTAAGGGAACGGAAGCTTTGTTTGCATGTGTAACATATGGAAGTATCAGGCTGTTTGCAGCTGGGTCTTAGCGGTAGTATTTGGCTATCGTCGGATGAGTGACATTAAACTATTGAAGGAGATTTGTAAATAACGGCAACGCTCATTTGTGGTGAACCAAAAGGAGTTTAGAATACACTCGCACAGACTTCGCTGCGGCTGTGACATTAGTTAGATGTCAGAGTCAGGCGTTGCGTTCTGAACGCAAAATGAAGAAAAAAAAACAAGGCAGTTGAGTCCACCGCACTTCTGACTCCACGACACACGTATGAAGAGCATGTCCGTATTCCAATCAAACGTATGGAAAGTGATGATGACATGCGTCAAACAAGAAAAACCGAGATCCTCCCCTAACCTGGGCTCAAAAACCCATCCCCCCCTCCTCCTCCCCCCGCACCACCACCTCTACAACTACGCACTACAACCGTTGGCCGCACCCAGCTTGAGCTCAGCCTTCCATGCCTTGAAGAGCACCGCCTGATGCTCCGGTCTCCTGACGCCCAACCGAATATACTCTGGGAGTCCGAAGCTAGCACACGGCCTTATTGGGCATCCCACCTTCATCGCCACCTCGACAGCCTTTGCAGCGACTTTTCGATCCCCCACATGCACGAAAACCCAGGGCACCCAGCTCGGTGAAGTTTCATTCACCTTCCACCCCAAGCCCCTGATCCTTTCCTGCGTCTCAAGTTTCCATTTCGGCAACGAGTCCCACGTCTGCCTCATGTACGCATCGTCCTTGCACGCGGCGACGGTAAACGCCTGTGCCGACACGTTGACGCTCCACGGGGTCTGGAGCTTCTTGAAGGTGCGCGTCCACTCTGGTGAGCTCGCTATACTCCCAATACGGATACCAGGGCAGCTCCAGATCTTGGTCCAGCTCGCCAGCACGATGAGGCGCTCCGGGTGCTGTGGCAGTAAGCAGAGCGCGGACTCGTCGCGCCACGTCGCGCCACGGAACGGCATGAAGGACTCGTCAACAACGACGACGCCCTTGGTGCTGCTGACTAAGGCGTCCAGGTCCTGCAGGCTCATGCAGTCGCCCGTGGGCGAATTGGGGTGGATGATGACGGTGACGGCGGGATCGGTGGTGGTATCGTCATGGGCGAGCACGTCTCTCCCGGCGGCGCGGGCGGCGCGGTGGTACTCCTTGTACGCGGCGATATACGGCCCCGGCTTGAACGGCCCCTCGGGAAGGGCGCGCATGACCAGGTCGATGAACTCCGACGCACCGTTGCCAAGGAGCAGCTGCTCTTGCGGCCAGCGCGTGAAGGCGGAGAGGGCCGCGAGCGCGGCGGCGTTGTCGGCGGGGGGGTAGTGGTGCATGGTGGAGAGGGCCTTGGTGGCGGCCGCCAGGGCAGCGGCGGGCGGGCCGAAGGCATTGGTGGTCACGGAGAAGTCGCACACAAAGTTGGGGCAGGCGGACCAGGTCTGCCCGCCGTGCACCTCTTGCGTTGTCGTGTCCCAGGCAGCATCCATGGTGAGCTTAGGGGGGGCAGTTGGGGGTGAGAGGAAGTGTGTGAAAGGTTGGATCGTTGGGACGTATCGATGTGGGTGAATGAGGTCTGTTAAAGTTGTCGTGCTCCGGAGGGATTGCGCCAACGGCGCGATTCAGCTCTTCAGCTCGTCACCAATGTGCTCCCACAGAAGCACACGAGATCCACCTTGTCATTGGCTGCGCCATATTCCTCCAAACGCTTTTCATTCGTTGCACCATCACAACTTCATCATCCACTCACCAACCGCCAGCTGTTCTCACACCGACGATCACACACGTGTACGAACCTGTCATTTCTCCGACTCCGCCCACACGAATTCCGCCTGACCTCCCTCGCGACCGTGCTCGTCGTTAGGAACGGCCCTGTTAGGAACGGCCCTCACACCGTGCTCGTCGTTAGGAACGTCCGGTGCCCACCCCTCGTCCGCCGCTACCGCACTCGCATCATCCCGAAGACTTACCACACGCACTCCTCCCCAACCACAATGCCGGCCGACCCATCCTCCAACCCGTGCGCCCGAATCCTCACCGCGACCGAAGCGCGTGATTCCATCCTGCGCCGCGGCCTATTACAAGACAGCACGGTCCCGCCGCACGTGCAGACGCGCATCGACGCGCTCTTCTCGGCGCCGACCACGCCTCTCGCCTGCGTGCAAGCCATCCTCTCTTCAATCCGCGAGTCCGGCGACGGGGCCCTCATTGACTGGACGTCGCGCATCGACGGCGCGGACATCTCGGCCGGCTCAGAGCTGCCCGTCGCGGCCCTTCAAACGGCGGTCAAGGCGACGCCGGCCGCCGTGGTGGACTCGCTGCGCGTCGCGCGCGACCGCGTGGTGGCATTCCACCGCAAGCAGCCCGTGACCTCGTGGTTCACAAACGACCTGGGCGGCGTGCTCGGGCAGGCGGTGCGCCCGATCCAGCGCGTAGGGTTCTACGTCCCGGGCGGGACGGCGCCGCTGCCGTCGACGGTGCTGATGAGCGTGCTGCCTGCCGTGGTGGCTGGGTGCGAGGAGCTGGTGGTGGCGTCGCCGCCGCTGCGCGGCGGCGGCGCGGACATCGCGGCCGTGACGCTTGCCGCGTGCGCAGTGATCAACGAGCTGCCCGGCGTGCGCGTGCGCGTGTTCGCGATCGGCGGCGCGCAGGCCATCGGCGCGCTGGCGTACGGCACGGAGACCGTGCCGCGCGTGGACAAGATCGTCGGGCCCGGGAATATCTTCGTGGCGATGGCCAAGCGCGAGGTGTTTGGCGTGGTCGGGATCGATGGGGTGTACGGCCCGACCGAGGCGGTGGTCATCGCGGATGAGGCGGCCAATGCCGAGTGCGTGGCGGCGGACTTGCTCGCGCAGGCGGAGCACGACTACCTGGCCGTGCCGATCCTGCTGACGACGTGCGCGGACCTGGCGAAGAAGGTGCAGGAGGAGGTGGAGACGCAGGTGGACAAGCTCCCCAGGGCCAAGGTGGCGAGGCACTCGATGGCCAATCAGGGCGGGATCGTTGTGGGAAAGGACATGGACGAGTGCGTGGACATGGCGAACGAGTTTGCGACCGAGCATGTGTCGTTGTGTGTCAAGGGGCCGTGGGATGTGGTTGGGAAAATGAAGAACGCGGGGGGCTTGTTTCTAGGGGAGGCGAGCTGCGAGGTGCTCGGGGACTACGTCGCGGGCCCGAGCCACGTGATGCCGACGGGCGGCAGCGCCAGATACTCTAGCCCACTATCCGTGCTCGACTTCATCAAGGTAATGTCGGTGGTCGGGCTGGACGACACGACGGTGAAGAGGATCGCGGTTGACGCGGAGAGGATAGCGCGAGCCGAGGGGCTCGACGGGCACGCCGAGGCTGCCAGGATGCGAGCGCAGGACTAGACTAGGGGTGTGTGTGTGTGTGGCGCAGGGCCGTGCGACGGGGCCTCGGCTAGCGTTATTAGGGGATTAGCTATGACGTATGTGCCAAGGTGGTAAAGTTGGAACTAGGCGGCCCTTCACTCGGTGTCAATGCGCAGGTCAGAGGGGGGGCGGCGCTCGCACATGGTCGTCCGCCAATGCTACACAGGGTGGATCGAACCTTGCGGAACGAAATGTGTGCACGCGGCGGAGAGCTCAGCGTCCTCGCCCAGGCTCATCACCCCTGCGATGAAGGGAGGCGCCGTGTCGCGAGGACACGGCGGGAGGCGAAGGCCCGCCGCACCCCACAAGGGGGCGCGCGCGCGCGCACGCCGCCTGGCGAGGACGTACGCGAGCGACGCGCCCGTCGTGTGCGCGGCGGGACTCGCGAAGGAGAGAGTTGCGCGCGGGGAGCCGAGGCAGGGGGAAGGGGGAAGGCGTCGGTTTATGTAGTGAGTTGAACAGGGGCGACGGCGGGCGCCGCGGGCCACGAAAGGATAATGGGGCTACTGTAATGCGATCTCGCGAGATAGGTATGATAGCGGCGGCGCGGGTTCAAAGGTTTTCTGGAAAGCGGCCCATCGCATCCCGCCATCGTGCTCAATGACGTCACCACTCGTCCATAAAA